>NW_026734959.1:0-193887 GCF_949786415.1 Peromyscus eremicus | reverse complement strand
AGCTTGCTCAGAACAAAAGAACTGTACTTCCTACACACACCGACCATATCTAGTTCAACTCTGCTTAGGAAACTGAGAAGAACAGTAGCTCCTTTGCAGTCCAATACACTGTACTTGCTGGGAACAGACAGGAGGGCTATTTGCACTGTGTATGGCAATGGGAGCGCAATAGTTACTTTCCTTACGAGAAAACAACTCTTGCTCCTAGGACCAGAAACTGCATGTGATTCAACTCCATTTAGGACTGGGAAACAAATGCTAGCTCGCATACATGAAACACACTCTGCTTTTGAGAAAAGAGCACTCTTCTACTCTACGGTGCTTCCTATTGGGTCCGAACAGTGAGCTTGCTCAGAACAAAAGAACTGTGCTTCCTACACATACGGGCCATATCTAGTTCAACTCTGCTTAGGAAACTGACAAGAACTGTAGCTCCTCTTCAGTCCAATACACTGTACTTGCTGGGAACAGACAGGAGGGCTATTTGCACTGTGTATGGCAATGGGAGCGCAATAGTGACTTTCCTTACCAGAAAACAACTCTTGCTCGTAGGACCAGAAACTGCATGTGACTCAACTCCATTTAGGACTGGGAAACAAACGCTAGCTCGCCTTACAAGAAACACACTCTGCTTTTGAGAAAAGAGCAATCTTCTACTCTACTGTGTTTCCTATGGGGTCCGAAAAGTGAGCCTGCTCAGAACAAAAGAACTGTGCTTCCTACACACACGGACCATATCTAGTTCAACTCTGCTTAGTAAACTGACAAGAAGAGTAGCTCCTATTCAGTCCAATACACTGTACTTGCTGGGAAAAGACGCGAGTGCTATTTGCCTTGTGAAGGGCAATGGGAGCACAATAGTGACTTTCCTTACCAGTAAACAACTCTTGCTCGTAGGACCAGAAACTGCATGTGATTCAACTCCATTTAGGACTGGGAAACAAATGCTAGCTCGCCTTACATGAAACACACTCTGCTTTTGAGAAAAGAGCACTCTTCTACTCTTCTGTGTTTCCTATAGGGCCAGAACAGTGAGCTTGCTCAGAAAAAAAGAACTGTACTTCCTACACTCACGGCCCATATCTAGTTCAACTCTGCTTAGGAAACTGAGAAGAACAGTAGCTCCTTTGCAGTCCAATACACTGTACTTGCTGGGAACAGACAGGAGGGCTATTTGCACTGTGTATGGCAATGGGAGCGCAATAGTTACTTTCCTTACCAGAAAAAAACTCTTGCTCGTAGGACCAGAAACTGCATGTGATTCAACTCCATTTAGGACTGGGAAACAAATGCTAGCTCGCATACATGAAACACACTCTGCTTTTGAGAAAAGAGTACTCTTCTTCTCTACTGTGTTTCCTATGGGGTCTGAACAGTGAGTTTGCACAGAACAAAATAACTGTGCTTCCTACACACACGGGCCATATCTAGTTCAACTCTGCTTAGGAAACCAACAAGAACAGTAGCTTCTCTTCAGTCCGATACACTGTACTTGCTGGGAACAGACGCGAGTGCTATTTGTACAGTGTACGGCAATGGGAGCGCAATAGTGACTTTCCTTACCAGAAAGCAACTCTTGTTCCTAGGACCAGAAACTGCATGTGATTCAACTCCATTTAACTAGGAAACAAACGCTTGCTCACCTTACAAAAACACACTCTGCTTTTGAGAAAAGAACACGCTTCTACTCTACTGTGTTTCCTATAGGGCCAGAACAGTGAGATTGCTCAGAACATAAGAACTGTGCTTCCTACAAACACGGGCCATATCATGTTCAACTCTGCTTAGGAAACTGACAAGAACAGTAGCTCCTCTTCAGTCCGATACACTGTACTTGCGGGGAACAAACGCGAGAGCTATTTGCACTGTGTATGGCAATGGGAGCGCAATAGTGACTTTCCTTACCAGAAAACAACTCTTGCTCTTAGGACCAGAAACTGCATGTGATTCAACTCCATTTAGGACTGGGAAACAAACGCTATCTCGCCTTACAAGAAACACACTCTGCTTTTGACAAAAGAGCACTCTTCTACTCTACTGTGTTTCCTATGGTGTCCGAACAGTGATCTTGCTCAGAACAAAAGAACAGTGCTTCCTACACACACGGCCATATCTAGTTCAATTCTGCTTAGGAACCTGACAAGAACAGTAGATCCTCTTCAGTCCAATACACTGTACTTGCTGGGAACAGACGCCAGTGCTATTTGTCCTGTGTATGGCAATGGCAGCGCAATAGTGACTCTTCTTACCAGAAAACAACTCTGGCTCGTAGGACAAGAAACTGCATGTGATTCAACTCCATTTAGGACTGGGAAACAAACGCTAGCTCGCCTTACAAGAAACACACTCTGCTTTAGAGAAAAGAGCACTCTTCTACTCTACTGTGTTTCCTATAAGGCCAGAACAGTGAGCTTGCTCAGAAAAAAAGAACTGTGCTTCCTACACACGTGCCATAACTAGTTCAACTTTGCTTAGGAAACTGACAAGAACAGTAGCTCCTCTTCAGTCCGCTACACTGTACTTGCTGGGAACAGACGCGAGTGCTATTTGCACTGTGTATGGCAATGGGAGCGCAATAGTGACTTTCCTTACCAGAAAACAACTCTTGATCGTAGGACCAGAAACTGCATGTGATTCACGTCCATTTAGGACTGGGAAACAAATGCTAGCTCGCATACATGAAACACACTCTGCTTTTGAGAAAAGAGCACTCTTCTACTCTACTGTGTTTCCTATATGGCCAGAAGAGTGAACTTGCTCAGAACATAAGAACTGTGCTTCCTACACACACGGGCCATATCTAGTTCAACTCTGCTTAGGAAACTGACAAGAACAGTAGATCTTCTTCAGTCCAATACACTGTACTTGCGGGGAACAGACGCGAGTGCTATTTGTACTGTGTATGGCAATTGGAGCACAATAGTGACTTGTCTTACCAGAAAACAATTCTTGCTCGTAGGACAAAAAACTGCATGTGACTGAACTCCATTTAGGACTGGGAAACAAACGCTAGTTCGACTTCCAAGAAACACACTCTGCTTTTGAGAAAAGAGCACTCTTCTACTCTACTGTGTTTCCTATAGGGCCAGAAGAGTGAGCTTGCTCAGAACAAAAGAACTGTGCTTCCTACACACGGGCCATATCTAGTTCAACTCTGCTTAGGAAACTGACAAGAACAGTAGCTCCTCTTCAGTCCGATACACTGTACTTGCTGGGAACAGACGCGAGTGCTATTTGCACTGTGTATGGCAATGGGTGCACAATAGTGACTTTCCTTACCAGAAAACAAGTCTTGCTCGTAGGACCAGAAACTGCATGTGATTCAACTCCATTTAAGACTGGGAAACAAATTCTAGCTCGCTTTACAAGAAACACACTCTGCTTTTGAGAAAAGAGTACTCTTCTACTCTACTGTGTTTCCAATAGGGCCAGAACAGTGAGCTTGCTCAGAAAAAAAGAACTGTGCTTCCTACACACACGGGCCATATCTAGTTCAACTCTGCTTAGGAAACTGAGAAGAACAGTAGCTCCTCTTCAGTCCAATACACTGTAGTTGCTGGGAACAGACGGGAGGGCTATTTGCACTGTGTATGGCAATGGGAGCGCAATAGTGACTTTCCTTACCAGAAAACAACCCTTGCTCGTAGGACCAGAAACTGCATGTGATTCCACTCCATTTAGGACTGGGAATCAAACGGTAGCTTGCCTTACAAGAAACACACTCTGCTTTAGAGAAAAGAGCACTCTTCTACTCTACTGTGTTTCCTATGGGGTCTAAACAGTGAGCTTGCTCAGAACAAAAGAACTGTGCTTCCTACACACACGGACCATATCTAGTTCAACTCTGCTTAGTAAACTGACAAGAAGAGTAGCTCCTATTCAGTCCAATACACTGTACTTGCTGGGAAAAGACGCGAGTGCTATTTGCCTTGTGAAGGGCAATGGGAGCACAATAGTGACTTTCCTTACCAGAAAACAACTCTTGTTCCTAGGACCAGAAACTGCATGTGATTCAACTCCATTTAGGACTAGGAAACAAATGCTAGCTCGCCTTACAAAAACACACACTGCTTTTGAGAAAAGAGCACTCTTCTACTCTACTGTGTTTCCTATAGTGCCAGAAGAGTGAACTTGCTCAGAACATAAGAACTGTGCTTCCTACACACATGGGCCATATCTAGTTCAACTCTGCTTAGGAAACTGACAAGAACGGTAGCTCCCCTTCACTCTGATACACTGTACTTGCTGGCAACAGACGCGAGAGCTATTTGCATTGTGTATGGCAAGGGGAGCTCAATAGTGACTTTCCTTACCAGTAAACAACTCTTGCTCGTAGGACCAGAAACTGCATGTGATTCAACTCCATTTAGGACTGGGAAACAAATGCTAGCTCGCCTTACATGAAACACACAATGCTTTTGACAAAAGAGCACTCTTCTACTCTACTGTGTTTCCTATGGTGTCCGAACAGTGATCTTGCTCAGAACAAAAGAACTGTGCTTCCTACACACACGGCCATATCTAGTTCAATTCTGCTTAGGAACCTGACAAGAACAGTAGATCCTCTTCAGTCCAATACACTGTACTTGCTGGGAACAGACGCCAGTGCTATTTGTCCTGTGTATGGCAATGGCAGCGCAACAGTGACTCTTCTTACCAGAAAACAACTCTGGCTCGTAGGACAAGAAACTGCATGTGATTCAACTCCATTTAGGACTGGGAAACAAACGCTAGCTCGCCTTACAAGAAACACACTCTGCTTTAGAGAAAAGAGCACTCTTCTACTCTACTGTGTTTCCTATAAGGCCAGAATAGTGAGCTTGCTCAGAAAAAAAGAACTGTGCTTCCTACACACGGGCCATAACTAGTTCAACTTTGCTTAGGAAACTGACAAGAACAGTAGCTCCTCTTCAGTCCGCTACACTGTACTTGCTGGGAACAGACGCGAGTGCTATTTGCACTGTGTATGGCAATGGGAGCGCAATAGTGACTTTCCTTACCAGTAAACAACTCTTGCTCGTAGGACCAGAAACTGCATGTGATTCAACTCCATTTAGGACTGGGAAACAAATGCTAGCTCGCCTTACATGAAACACACTCTGCTTTTGAGAAAAGAGCACTCTTCTACTCTTCTGTGTTTCCTAAGGGGTCAGAACAGTGAGCTTGCTCAGAACAAAAGAACTGTACTTCCTACACACACCGACCATATCTAGTTCAACTCTGCTTAGGAAACTGAGAAGAACAGTAGCTCCTTTGCAGTCCAATACACTGTACTTGCTGGGAACAGACAGGAGGGCTATTTGCACTGTGTATGGCAATGGGAGCGCAATAGTTACTTTCCTTACGAGAAAACAACTCTTGCTCCTAGGACCAGAAACTGCATGTGATTCAACTCCATTTAGGACTGGGAAACAAATGCTAGCTCGCATACATGAAACACACTCTGCTTTTGAGAAAAGAGCACTCTTCTACTCTACGGTGCTTCCTATTGGGTCCGAACAGTGAGCTTGCTCAGAACAAAAGAACTGTGCTTCCTACACATACGGGCCATATCTAGTTCAACTCTGCTTAGGAAACTGACAAGAACTGTAGCTCCTCTTCAGTCCAATACACTGTACTTGCTGGGAACAGACAGGAGGGCTATTTGCACTGTGTATGGCAATGGGAGCGCAATAGTGACTTTCCTTACCAGAAAACAACTCTTGCTCGTAGGACCAGAAACTGCATGTGACTCAACTCCATTTAGGACTGGGAAACAAACGCTAGCTCGCCTTACAAGAAACACACTCTGCTTTTGAGAAAAGAGCAATCTTCTACTCTACTGTGTTTCCTATGGGGTCCGAAAAGTGAGCCTGCTCAGAACAAAAGAACTGTGCTTCCTACACACACGGACCATATCTAGTTCAACTCTGCTTAGTAAACTGACAAGAAGAGTAGCTCCTATTCAGTCCAATACACTGTACTTGCTGGGAAAAGACGCGAGTGCTATTTGCCTTGTGAAGGGCAATGGGAGCACAATAGTGACTTTCCTTACCAGAAAACAACTCTTGTTCCTAGGACCAGAAACTGCATGTGATTCAACTCCATTTAGGACTAGGAAACAAATGCTAGCTCGCCTTACAAAAACACACTCTGCTTTTGAGAAAAGAGCACTCTTCTACTCTACTGTGTTTCCTATAGTGCCAGAAGAGTGAACTTGCTCAGAACATAAGAACTGTGCTTCCTACATACACGGCCCATATCTAGTTCAACTCTGCTTAGGAAACTGACAAGAACGGTAGCTCCTCTTCAGTCTGATACACTGTACTTGCTGGCAACAGACGCGAGAGCTATTTGCATTGTGTATGGCAAGGGGAGCTCAATAGTGACTTTCCTTACCAGTAAACAACTCTTGCTCGTAGGACCAGAAACTGCATGTGATTCAACTCCATTTAGGACTGGGAAACAAATGCTAGCTCGCCTTACATGAAACACACTCTGCTTTTGAGAAAAGAGCACTCTTCTACTCTTCTGTGTTTCCTATAGGGCCAGAACAGTGAGCTTGCTCAGAAAAAAAGAACTGTACTTCCCACACTCACGGCCCATATCTAGTTCAACTCTGCTTAGGAAACTGAGAAGAACAGTAGCTCCTTTGCAGTCCAATACACTGTACTTGCTGGGAACAGACAGGAGGGCTATTTGCACTGTGTATGGCAATGGGAGCGCAATAGTTACTTTCCTTACCAGAAAAAAACTCTTGCTCGTAGGACCAGAAACTGCATGTGATTCAACTCCATTTAGGACTGGGAAACAAATGCTAGCTCGCATACATGAAACACACTCTGCTTTTGAGAAAAGAGTACTCTTCTTCTCTACTGTGTTTCCTATGGGGTCTGAACAGTGAGTTTGCACAGAACAAAATAACTGTGCTTCCTACACACACGGGCCATATCTAGTTCAACTCTGCTTAGGAAACCAACAAGAACAGTAGCTTCTCTTCAGTCCGATACACTGTACTTGCTGGGAACAGACGCGAGTGCTATTTGTACAGTGTACGGCAATGGGAGCGCAATAGTGACTTTCCTTACCAGAAAGCAACTCTTGTTCCTAGGACCAGAAACTGCATGTGATTCAACTCCATTTAACTAGGAAACAAACGCTTGCTCACCTTACAAAAACACACTCTGCTTTTGAGAAAAGAACACGCTTCTACTCTACTGTGTTTCCTATAGGGCCAGAACAGTGAGATTGCTCAGAACATAAGAACTGTGCTTCCTACAAACACGGGCCATATCATGTTCAACTCTGCTTAGGAAACTGACAAGAACAGTAGCTCCTCTTCAGTCCGATACACTGTACTTGCGGGGAACAAACGCGAGAGCTATTTGCACTGTGTATGGCAATGGGAGCGCAATAGTGACTTTCCTTACCAGAAAACAACTCTTGCTCTTAGGACCAGAAACTGCATGTGATTCAACTCCATTTAGGACTGGGAAACAAACGCTATCTCGCCTTACAAGAAACACACTCTGCTTTTGACAAAAGAGCACTCTTCTACTCTACTGTGTTTCCTATGGTGTCCGAACAGTGATCTTGCTCAGAACAAAAGAACTGTGCTTCCTACACACACGGCCATATCTAGTTCAATTCTGCTTAGGAACCTGACAAGAACAGTAGATCCTCTTCAGTCCAATACACTGTACTTGCTGGGAACAGACGCCAGTGCTATTTGTCCTGTGTATGGCAATGGCAGCGCAATAGTGACTCTTCTTACCAGAAAACAACTCTGGCTCGTAGGACAAGAAACTGCATGTGATTCAACTCCATTTAGGACTGGGAAACAAACGCTAGCTCGCCTTACAAGAAACACACTCTGCTTTAGAGAAAAGAGCACTCTTCTACTCTACTGTGTTTCCTATAAGGCCAGAACAGTGAGCTTGCTCAGAAAAAAAGAACTGTGCTTCCTACACACGTGCCATAACTAGTTCAACTTTGCTTAGGAAACTGACAAGAACAGTAGCTCCTCTTCAGTCCGCTACACTGTACTTGCTGGGAACAGACGCGAGTGCTATTTGCACTGTGTATGGCAATGGGAGCGCAATAGTGACTTTCCTTACCAGAAAACAACTCTTGATCGTAGGACCAGAAACTGCATGTGATTCACGTCCATTTAGGACTGGGAAACAAATGCTAGCTCGCATACATGAAACACACTCTGCTTTTGAGAAAAGAGCACTCTTCTACTCTACTGTGTTTCCTATATGGCCAGAAGAGTGAACTTGCTCAGAACATAAGAACTGTGCTTCCTACACACACGGGCCATATCTAGTTCAACTCTGCTTAGGAAACTGACAAGAACAGTAGATCTTCTTCAGTCCAATACACTGTACTTGCGGGGAACAGACGCGAGTGCTATTTGTACTGTGTATGGCAATTGGAGCACAATAGTGACTTGTCTTACCAGAAAACAATTCTTGCTCGTAGGACAAAAAACTGCATGTGACTGAACTCCATTTAGGACTGGGAAACAAACGCTAGTTCGACTTCCAAGAAACACACTCTGCTTTTGAGAAAAGAGCACTCTTCTACTCTATTGTGTTTCCTATAGGGCCAGAAGAGTGAGCTTGCTCAGAACAAAAGAACTGTGCTTCCTACACACGGGCCATATCTAGTTCAACTCTGCTTAGGAAACTGACAAGAACAGTAGCTCCTCTTCAGTCCGATACACTGTACTTGCTGGGAACAGACGCGAGTGCTATTTGCACTGTGTATGGCAATGGGTGCACAATAGTGACTTTCCTTACCAGAAAACAAGTCTTGCTCGTAGGACCAGAAACTGCATGTGATTCAACTCCATTTAAGACTGGGAAACAAATTCTAGCTCGCTTTACAAGAAACACACTCTGCTTTTGAGAAAAGAGCACTCTTCTACTCTACTGTGTTTCCAATAGGGCCAGAACAGTGAGCTTGCTCAGAAAAAAAGAACTGTGCTTCCTACACACACAGGCCATATCTAGTTCAACTCTGCTTAGGAAACTGAGAAGAACAGTAGCTCCTCTTCAGTCCAATACACTGTAGTTGCTGGGAACAGACGGGAGGGCTATTTGCACTGTGTATGGCAATGGGAGCGCAATAGTAACTTTCCTTACCAGAAAACAACCCTTGCTCGTAGGACCAGAAACTGCATGTGATTCCACTCCATTTAGGACTGGGAATCAAACGGTAGCTTGCCTTACAAGAAACACACTCTGCTTTAGAGAAAAGAGCACTCTTCTACTCTACTGTGTTTCCTATGGGGTCTAAACAGTGAGCTTGCTCAGAACAAAAGAACTGTGCTTCCTACACACACGGACCATATCTAGTTCAACTCTGCTTAGTAAACTGACAAGAAGAGTAGCTCCTATTCAGTCCAATACACTGTACTTGCTGGGAAAAGACGCGAGTGCTATTTGCCTTGTGAAGGGCAATGGGAGCACAATAGTGACTTTCCTTACCAGAAAACAACTCTTGTTCCTAGGACCAGAAACTGCATGTGATTCAACTCCATTTAGGACTAGGAAACAAATGCTAGCTCGCCTTACAAAAACACACACTGCTTTTGAGAAAAGAGCACTCTTCTACTCTACTGTGTTTCCTATAGTGCCAGAAGAGTGAACTTGCTCAGAACATAAGAACTGTGCTTCCTACACTCATGGGCCATATCTAGTTCAACTCTGCTTAGGAAACTGACAAGAAAGGTAGCTCCTCTTCACTCTGATACACTGTACTTGCTGGCAACAGACGCGAGAGCTATTTGCATTGTGTATGGCAAGGGGAGCTTAATAGTGACTTTCCTTACCAGTAAACAACTCTTGCTCGTAGGACCAGAAACTGCATGTGATTCAACTCCATTTAGGACTGGGAAACAAATGCTAGCTCGCCTTACATGAAACACACAATGCTTTTGACAAAAGAGCACTCTTCTACTCTACTGTGTTTCCTATGGTGTCCGAACAGTGATCTTGCTCAGAACAAAAGAACTGTGCTTCCTACACACACGGCCATATCTAGTTCAATTCTGCTTAGGAACCTGACAAGAACAGTAGATCCTCTTCTTCCAATACACTGTACTTGCTGGGAACAGACGCCAGTGCTATTTGTCCTGTGTATGGCAATGGCAGCGCAACAGTGACTCTTCTTACCAGAAAACAACTCTGGCTCGTAGGACAAGAAACTGCATGTGATTCAACTCCATTTAGGACTGGGAAACAAACGCTAGCTCGCCTTACAAGAAACACACTCTGCTTTAGAGAAAAGAGCACTCTTCTACTCTACTGTGTTTCCTATAAGGCCAGAATAGTGAGCTTGCTCAGAAAAAAAGAACTGTGCTTCCTACACACGGGCCATAACTAGTTCAACTTTGCTTAGGAAAATGACAAGAACAGTAGCTCCTCTTCAGTCTGCTACACTGTACTTGCTGGGAACAGACGCGAGTGCTATTTGCACTGTGTATGGCAATGGGAGCGCAATAGTGACTTTCCTTACCAGTAAACAACTCTTGCTCGTAGGACCAGAAACTGCATGTGATTCAACTCCATTTAGGACTGGGAAACAAATGCTAGCTCGCCTTACATGAAACACACTCTGCTTTTGAGAAAAGAGCACTCTTCTACTCTTCTGTGTTTCCTAAGGGGTCAGAACAGTGAGCTTGCTCAGAACAAAAGAACTGTACTTCCTACACACACCGACCATATCTAGTTCAACTCTGCTTAGGAAACTGAGAAGAACAGTAGCTCCTTTGCAGTCCAATACACTGTACTTGCTGGGAACAGACAGGAGGGCTATTTGCACTGTGAATGGCAATGGGAGCGCAATAGTTACTTTCCTTACCAGAAAACAACTCTTGCTCCTAGGACCAGAAACTGCATGTGATTCAACTCCATTTAGGACTGGGAAACAAATGCTAGCTCGCATACATGAAACACACTCTGCTTTTGAGAAAAGAGCACTCTTTTACTCTATGGTGCTTCCTATTGGGTCCGAACAGTGACCTTGCTCAGAACAAAAGAACTGTGCTTCCTACACATACGGGCCATATCTAGTTCAACTCTGCTTAGGAAAGTGACAAGAACTGTAGCTCCTCTTCAGTCCAATACACTGTACTTGCTGGGAACAGACAGGAGGGCTATTTGCACTGTGTATGGCAATGGGAGCGCAATAGTTACTTTCCTTACCAGAAAACAACTCTTGCTCGTAGGACCAGAAACTGCATGTGACTCAACTCCATTTAGGACTGGGAAACAAACGCTAGCTCGCCTTACAAGAAACACACTCTGCTTTTGTGGAAAGAGCACTCTTCTACTCTACTGTGTTTCCTATAGGGCCAGAACAGTGAGCTTGCTCCGAACAAAAGAACTGTGCTTCCTACACACACCGGCCATATCTAGTTCAACTCTGCTTAGGAAACTGAGAAGAACAGTAGCTCCTCTTCAGTCCAATACAGTGTACTTTCGGGGAACAGACGCGAGTGCTATTTGCACTTTCTATTTCAATTGGAGCACAACAGTGACTCGTCTTACCAGAAAACAACTCTTGCTCGTAGGACAAAAAACTGCATGTGACTCAACTCCATTTAGGACTGGGAAACAAACGCTAGCTCGCCTTACAAGAAACACACGCTGCTTTTGAGAAAGGAGCACTCTTCTACTCTACTGTGTTTACTTTTGGGTCTGAACAGTGAGCTTGCTCAGAACAAAAGAACTGTGCTTCCTACACACACGGCCATAACTAGTTCAATTCTGCTTAGGAACCTGACAAGAACAGTAGATCTTCTTCAGTCCAATACACTGTACTTGCTGCTAACAGATGCCAGTGCTATTTGTCCTGTGTATGGCAATGGCAGCGCAATAGTGACTCCTCTTACCATAAAACAACTCTTGCTCGTAGGACCAGAAACTGCATGTGATTCAACTCCATTTAGGACTGGCAAACAAAAGCTAGCTCACCTTACAAGAAACACACTCTGCTTTAGAGAAAAGAGCACTCTTCTACTCTACTGTGTTTCCTATACGGCCAGAACAGTGAGCTTGCTCAGAACAAAAGAACTGTTCTTCCTACACACGGGCCATATCTAGTTCAACTCTGCTTAGGAAACTGACAAGAACAGTAGCTCCTATTCAGTCCGAAACACAGTACTTGCTGGAAACATACGCGAGTGCTATTTGCACTGTGTATGGCAATGGGAGCGCAATAGTGACTTTCTTTACCAGAAAACAACTCTTGCTCGTAGGACCAGAAACTGCATGTGATTCAACTCCATTTAGGACTGGGAAACAAATGCTAGTTCGCCTTACATGAAACACACTCTGCTTTTGAGAAAAGAGCACTCTTCTACTCTACTGTGCTTCCTATGGGGTCCGAACAGTGAGCTTGCTCAGAACAAAAGAACTGTGCTTCCTACACACACGGGCCATATCTAGTTCAACTCTGCTTAGGAAACTGAGAAGAACAGTAGCTCCTCTTCAGTCCAATACCCTGTACTTTCTGGGAACAGACGGCAGGGCTATTTGCACTGTGTATGGCAATGGGAGCCCAATAGTGACTTTCCTTACCAGAAAACAACTCTTGCTCGTAGGACCAGAAACTGCATGTGATTCCACTCCATTTAGGACTGGGAAACAAACGGTATCTCGCCTTACAAGAAACACACTCTGCTTTAGAGAAAAGAGCACTCTTCTACTCTACTGTGTTTCCTATGGGGTCCAAACAGTGAGCTTGCTCAGAACAAAAGAACTGTGCTTCCTACACACACGGACCATATCTAGTTCAAGTCTGCTTAGGAACCTGACAAGAACAGTAGATCCTCTTCAGTCCAATACACTGTACTTGCTGGGAACAGACGCCAGTGCTATTTGTCCTGTGTATGGCAATGGCAGCGCAATAGTGACTTTCCTTACCAGAAAACAACTCTTGTTCCTAGGACCAGAAACTGCATGTGATTCAACTCCATTTAGGACTAGGAAACAAATGCTAACTGGCCTTACAGGAAACACACTCTGCTTTTGAGAAAAGAGCACTCTTCTACTCTTCTGTGTTTCCTATAGGGCCAGAACAGTGAGCTTGCTCAGAAAAAAAGAACTGTACTTCCTACACACACGGCCCATTTCTAGTTCAACTCTGCTTAGGAAACTGAGAAGAACAGTAGCTCCTTTGCAGTCCAATACACTGTACTTGCTGGGAACAGACAGGAGGGCTATTTGCACTGTGTATGGCAATGGGAGCGCAATAGTTACTTTCCTTACCAGAAAACAACTCTTGCTCGTAGGACCAGAAGCTGCATGTGATTCAACTCCACTTAGGACTGGGAAACAACTGCTAGCTCGCATACATGAAACACACTCTGCTTTTGAGAAAAGAGCACTCTTCTACTCTACTGTGTTTCCTATAGTGCCAGAAGAGTGAACTTGCTCAGAACATAAGAACTGTGCTTCCTACACACACGGGCCATATCTAGTTCAACTCTGCCTAGGAAACTGACAAGAACAGTAGCTCCTCTTCAGTCTGATACAGTACTTGCTGGGAACAGACGCGAGAGCTATTTCCACTGTGTATGGCAAGGGGAGCTCAATAGTGACTTTCCTTACCAGTAAACAACTCTTGCTCGTAGGACCGGAAACTGCATGTGATTCAACTCCATTTAGGACTGGGAAACAAATGCTAGCTCGCCTTACATGACACACACTCTGCTTTTGAGAAAAGAGCACTCTTCTACTGTTCTGTGTTTCCTATAGGGCCAGAACAGTGAGCTTGCTCAGAAAAAAAGAACTGTACTTCCTACACACACGGCCCATATCTAGTTCAACTCTACTTAGGAAACTGAGAAGAACAGTAGCTCCTTTGCAGTCCAATATACTGTACTTGCTGGGAACAGACAGGAGGGCTATTTGTACTGTGTATGGCAATGGGAGCGCAATAGTTACTTTCCTTACCAGAAAACAACTCTTGCTCGTAGGACCAGAAACTGCATGTGATTCAACTCCATTTAGGACTGGGAAACAAATGCTAGCTCGCATACATGAAACACACTCTGCTTTTGAGAAAAGAGTACTCTTCTACTCTACTGTGTTTCCTATAGGGTCCGAACAGTGAGTTTGCACAGAACAAAATAACTGTGCTTCCTACACACACGGGCCATATCTAGTTCAACTCTGCTTAGGAAACCAACAAGAACAGTAGCTCCTCTTCAGTCCGATACACTGTACTTGCTGGGAACAGACGCGAGTGCTATTTGTACTGTGTAAGGCAATGGGAGCGCAATAGTGACTTTCCTTACCAGAAAACAACTCTTGATCGTAGGACCAGAAACTGCATGTGATTCAACTCCACTTAGGAGTGGGAAACAAATGCTAGGTCGCCTTACATGAAACACACTCTGCTTTTGAGAAAAGAGCACTCTTCTACTCTACTGTGTTTCCTATGTGTTCCGAACAGTGAGCTTGCTCAGAACAAAAAAACTGTACTTCCTACTCACACGGCCATATCTATTGCAATTCTGCTTAGGAACCTGACAAGAACAGTATATCCTCTTCAGTCCAATACACTGTACTTGCTGGGAACAGACGCCAGTGCTATTTGTCCTGTGTATGGCAATGGCAGCGCAATAGTGACTCTTCTTACCAGAAAACAACTCTTGCTCGTAGGACCAGAAACTGCATGTGATTCAACTCCATTTAGGACTGGGAAACAAACTCTAGCTCGCTTTACAAGAAACACACTCTGCTTTTGAGAAAAGAGCACTCTTCTACTCTACTGTGTTTCCTATAGGGCCAGAACAGTGAGCTTGCTCAGAAAAAAACAACTGTGCTTCCTACACACACGGGCCATATCTAGTTCAACTCTGCTTAGGAAACTGAGAAGAACAGTAGCTCCTCTTCAGTCCAATTCACTGTACTTTCTGGGAACAGACGGGAGGGCTATTTGCACTGTGTATGGCAATGGGAGCCCAATAGTGACTTTCCTTACCAGAAAACAACTCTTGCTCGAAGGACCAGAAACTGCATGTGACTCCACTCCATTTAGGACTGGGAATCAAACGGTAGCTCGCCTTACAAGAAACACACTCTGCTTTAGAAAAAAGAGCACTCTTCTACTCTACTGTGTTTCCTATGGGGTCCAAACAGTGAGCTTGCTCAGAACAAAAGAATTGTGCTTCCTACACACACGGGTATATCTAGTTCAACTCTGCTTAGGAAACTGACAAGAACAGTAGCTCCTCTTCCGTCCAATACACTGTACTTGCAGGGAACAGACGCGAGTGCTATTTGCACTGTGTATGGCATTGGGAGCACAATAGTGACTCGTCTTACCAGAAAACAACTCTTGCTCGTAGGACAAAAAACTGCATGTGACTCAACTCCATTTAGGACTGGGAAACAAACGCTAGCTCGCCTTACAAGAAACACACTCTGCTTTAGAGAAAAGAGCACTCTTCTACTCTACTGTGTTTCCTCTGGGGTCCGAACAGTGAGCTTGCTCAGAACAAGAGAACTGTGCTTCCTACACACACGGCCATATCTAGTTCAATTCTGCTTAGGAACCTGACAAGAACAGTAGATCCTCTACAGTCCAATACACTGTACTTGCTGGGAACAGACGACAGTGCTATTAGTCCTGTGTATGGCAACGGCAGCGCAATAGTGACTCTTCTTACCAGAAAACAACTCTTGCTCGTAGGACCAGAAACTGCATGTGATTCAACTCCATTTAGGACTGGGAAACAAATGCTAGCTCGCCTTACATGAAACACACTCTGCATTTGAGAAAAGAGCACTCTTCTACTCTATTGTGTTTCCTATCGGCTCCGAAGTGTGAGCTTTCTCAGAACAAAAGAACTCTGCTTCCTACACACACGGGCCATATCTAGTTCAACTCTGCTTAGGAAACTGACAAGAACAGTAGCTCCTCTTCAGTCTGATACACTGTACTTGCTGGGAACAGAAGCGAGAGCTATTTGCAGTGTGTATGGCAAGGGGAGCACAATAGTGACTTTCCTTACCAGTAAACAACTCTTGCTCGTAGGACCAAAAACTGCATGTGATTCAACTCCATTTAGAACTGGGAAACAAAAGCTAGCTCGCCTTACAAGAAACACACTCTGCTTTTGAGAAAAGAGCACTCTTCTACTCTACTGTGTTTCCTATGGTGTCCGAACAGTGAGCTTGCTCAGAACAAAAGAACTGTGCTTCCTACACACACGGACCATATCTAGTTCAAGATTGCTTAGGACCATGACAAGAACAGTAGATCCTCTTCAGTCCAATACACTGTACTTGCTGGGAACAGACGCCAGTGCTATTTGTCCTGTGTATGGCAATGGCAGCGCAATAGTGACTCTTCTTACCAGAAAAAAACTCTTGCTCGTAGGACCAGAAATTGCATGTGATTCAACTCCATTTAGGACTGGGAAACAAACTCTAGCTTGCTTTACAAGAATCACACTCTGCTTTTGAGAAAAGAGCACTCTTCTACTCTACTGTGTTTCCTATATGGCCAGAACAATGAGCTTGCTCAGAAAAAAAGAACTGTACTTCCTACACACACGGGCCATATCTAGTTCAACTCTGCTTAGGAAACTGAGAAGAACAGTAGCTCCTCTTCAGTCCAATACCCTGTACTTACTGGGAACAGACGGCAGGGCTATTTGCACTGTGTATGGCAATGGGAGCCCAATAGTGACTTTCCTTACCAGAAAACAACTCTTGCTCGTAGGACCAGAAACTGCATGTGATTCCACTCCATTTAGGACTGGGAAACAAACGGTATCTCGCCTTACAAGAAACACACTCTGCTTTAGAGAAAAGAGCACTCTTCTACTCTACTGTGTTTCCTATGGGGTCCAAACAGTGAGCTTGCTCAGAACAAAAGAACTGTGCTTCCTACACACACGGACCATATCTAGTTCAAGTCTGCTTAGGAACCTGACAAGAACAGTAGATCCTCTTCAGTCCAATACACTGTACTTGCTGGGAACAGACGCCAGTGCTATTTGTCCTGTGTATGGCAATGGGAGCGCAATCGTGACTTTCCTTACCAGAAAACAACTCTTGTTCCTAGGACCAGAAACTGCATGTGATTCAACTCCATTTAGGACTAGGAAACAAATGCTAACTGGCCTTACAGGAAACACACTCTGCTTTTGAGAAAAGAGCACTCTTCTACTCTTCTGTGTTTCCTATAGGGCCAGAACAGTGAGCTTGCTCAGAAAAAAAGAACTGTACTTCCTACACACACGGCCCATATCTAGTTCAACTCTGCTTAGGAAACTGACAAGAACAGTAGCTCCTTTGCAGTCCAATACACTGTACTTGCTGGGAACAGACAGGAGGGCTATTTGCACTGTGTATGGCAATGGGAGCGCAATAGTTACTTTCCTTACCAGAAAACAACTCTTGCTCGTAGGACCAGAAGCTGCATGTGGTTCAACTCCACTTAGGACTGGGAAACAACTGCTAGCTCGCATACATGAAACACACTCTGCTTTTGAGAAAAGAGCACTCTTCTACTCTACTGTGTTTCCTATATGGCCAGAAGAGTGAACTTGCTCAGAACATAAGAACTGTGCTTCCTACACACACGGGCCATATCTAGTTCAACTCTGCCTAGGAAACTGACAAGAACAGTAGCTCCTCTTCAGTCTGATACTGTACTTGCTGGGAACAGACGCGAGAGCTATTTCCACTGTGTATGGCAAGGGGAGCTCAATAGTGACTTTCCTTACCAGTAAACAACTCTTGCTCGTAGGACCGGAAACTGCATGTGATTCAACTCCATTTAGGACTGGGAAACAAATGCTAGCTCGCCTTACATGACACACACTCTGCTTTTGAGAAAAGAGCACTCTTCTACTGTTCTGTGTTTCCTATAGGGCCAGAACAGTGAGCTTGCTCAGAAAAAAAGAACTGTACTTCCTACACACACGGCCCATATCTAGTTCAACTCTACTTAGGAAACTGAGAAGAACAGTAGCTCCTTTGCAGTCCAATATACTGTACTTGCTGGGAACAGACAGGAGGGCTATTTGCACTGTGTATGGCAATGGGAGCGCAATAGTTACTTTCCTTAACAGAAAACAACTCTTGCTCGTAGGACCAGAAACTGCATGTGATTCAACTCCATTTAGGACTGGGAAACAAATGCTAGCTCGCATACATGAAACACACTCTGCTATTGAGAAAAGAGTACTCTTCTACTCTACTGTGTTTCCTATGGGGTCCGAACAGTGAGTTTGCACAGAAAAATAACTGTGCTTCCTACACACACGGGCCATATCTAGTTCAACTCTGCTTAGGAAACCAACAAGAACAGTAGCTCCTCTTCAGTCCGATACACTGTACTTGCTGGGAACAGACGCGAGTGCTATTTGTACTGTGTACGGCAATGGGAGCGCAATAGTGACTTTCCTTACCAGAAAACAACTCTTGATCGTAGGACCAGAAACTGCATGTGATTCAACTCCACTTAGGAGTGGGAAACAAATGCTAGGTCGCCTTACATGAAACACACTCTGCTTTTGAGAAAAGAGCACTCTTCTACTCTACTGTGTTTCCTATGGGGTCCGAACAGTGAGCTTGCTCAGAACAAAAAAACTGTACTTCCTACTCACACGGCCATATCTATTTCAATTCTGCTTAGGAACCTGACAAGAACAGTATATCCTCTTCAGTCCAATACACTGTACTTGCTGGGAACAGACGCCAGTGCTATTTGTCCTGTGTATGGCAATGGCAGCGCAATAGTGACTCTTCTTACCAGAAAACAACTCTTGCTCGTAGGACCAGAAACTGCATGTGATTCAACTCCATTTAGGACTGGGAAACAAACTCTAGCTCGCTTTACAAGAAACACACTCTGCTTTTGAGAAAAGAGCACTCTTCTACTCTACTGTGTTTCCTATAGGGCCAGAACAGTGAGCTTGCTCAGAAAAAAACAACTGTGCTTCCTACACACACGGGCCATATCTAGTTCAACTCTGCTTAGGAAACTGAGAAGAACAGTAGCTCCTCTTCAGTCCAATTCACTGTACTTTCTGGGAACAGACGGGAGGGCTATTTGCACTGTGTATGGCAATGGGAGCCCAATAGTGACTTTCCTTACCAGAAAACAACTCTTGCTCATAGGACCAGAAACTGCATGTGACTCCACTCCATTTAGGACTGGGAATCAAACGGTAGCTCGCCTTACAAGAAACACACTCTGCTTTAGAGAAAAGAGCACTCTTCTACTCTACTGTGTTTCCTATGGGGTCCAAACAGTGAGCTTGCTCAGAACAAAAGAATTGTGCTTCCTACACACACGGGCTATATCTAGTTCAACTCTGCTTAGGAAACTGACAAGAACAGTAGCTCCTCTTCCGTCCAATACACTGTACTTGCGGGGAACAGACGCGAGTGCTATTTGCACTGTGTATGGCAATGGGAGCACAATAGTGACTCGTCTTACCAGAAAACAACTCTTGCTCGTAGGACAAAAAACTGCATGTGACTCAACTCCATTTAGGACTGGGAAACAAACGCTAGCTCGCCTTACAAGAAACACACTCTGCTTTAGAGAAAAGAGCACTCTTCTACTCTACTGTGTTTCCTCTGGGGTCCGAACAGTGAGCTTGCTCAGAACAAGAGAACTGTGCTTCCTACACACACGGCCATATCTAGTTCAATTCTGCTTAGGAACCTGACAAGAACAGTAGATCCTCTACAGTCCAATACACTGTACTTGCTGGGAACAGACGCCAGTGCTATTAGTCCTGTGTATGGCAATGGCAGCGCAATAGTGACTCTTCTTACCAGAAAACAACTCTTGCTCGTAGGACCAGAAACTGCATGTGATTCAACTCCATTTAGGACTGGGAAACAAATGCTAGCTCGCCTTACATGAAACACACTCTGCATTTGAGAAAAGAGCACTCTTCTACTCTATTGTGTTTCCTATCGGCTCCGAAGTGTGAGCTTTCTCAGAACAAAAGAACTCTGCTTCCTACACACACGGGCCATATCTAGTTCAACTCTGCTTAGGAAACTGACAAGAACAGTAGCTCCTCTTCAGTCTGATACACTGTACTTGCTGGGAACAGAAGCGAGAGCTATTTGCAGTGTGTATGGCAAAAGGAGCACAATAGTGACTTTCCTTACCAGTAAACAACTCTTGCTCGTAGGACCAGAAACTGCATGTGATTCAACTCCATTTAGAACTGGGAAACAAAAGCTAGCTCGCCTTACAAGAAACACACTCTGCTTTTGAGAAAAGAGCACTCTTCTACTCTACTGTGTTTCCTATGGTGTCCGAACAGTGAGCTTGCTAAGAACAAAAGAACTGTGCTTCCTACACACACGGACCATATCTAGTTCAAGATTGCTTAGGACCATGACAAGAACAGTAGATCCTCTTCAGTCCAATACACTGTACTTGCTGGGAACAGACGCCAGTGCTATTTGTCCTGTGTATGTCAATGGCAGCGCAATAGTGACTCTTCTTACCAGAAAAAAACTCTTGCTCGTAGGACCAGAAATTGCATGTGATTCAACTCCATTTAGGACTGGGAAACAAACTCTAGCTTGCTTTACAAGAATCACACTCTGCTTTTGAGAAAAGAGCACTCTTCTACTCTACTGTGTTTCCTATATGGCCAGAACAATGAGCTTGCTCAGAAAAAAAGAACTGTACTTCCTACACACACGGGCCATATCTAGTTCAACTCTGCTTAGGAAACTGAGAAGAACAGTAGCTCCTTTTAAATCCAATACACTGTACTTACTGGGAACAGACGTGAAGGCTATTTGCACTGTGTATGGCAATGGGAGCGCAATAGTGACTTTCCTTACCAGAAAACAACTCTTGTTCCTAGGACCAGAAACTGCATGTGATTCAACTCCATTTAAGACTAGGAAACAAATGCTAGCTCGCCTTACAAAAACACACTCTGCTTTTGAGAAAAGAGCACTCTTCTACTCTACTGTGTTTCCTATAGGGCCAGAAGAGTGAACTTGCTCAGAACATAAGAACTGTGCTTCCTACACACACGGGCCATATCGAGTTCAACTCTGCTTAGGAAACTGACAAGAACAGTAGCTCCTCTTCAGTCTGATACACTGTACTTGCTGGGAACAGACGCCAGAGCTATTTGCACTGTGTATGGCAAGGGGAGCTCAATAGTGACTTTCCTTACCAGTAAACAACTCTTGCTCGTAGGACCGGAAACTGCATGTGATTCAACTCCATTTAGGACTGGGAAACAAATGCTAGCTCGCCTTACATGACACACACTCTGCTTTTGAGAAAAGAGCACTCTTCTACTGTTCTGTGTTTCCTATAGGGCCAGAACAGTGAGCTTGCTCAGAAAAAAAAAACTGTACTTCCTACACACACAGCCCATATCTAGTTCAACTCTGCTTAGGAAACTGAGAAGAACAGTAGCTCCTTTGCAGTCCAATATACTGTACTTGCTGGGAACAGACAGGAGGGCTATTTGCACTGTGTATGGCAATGGGAGCGCAATAGTTACTTTCCTTACCAGAAAAAAACTCTTGCTCGTAGGACCAGAAACTACATGTGATTCAACTCCATTTAGGACTGGGAAACAAACGCTAGCTCGCCTTACAAGAAACACCCTATGCTTTTGAGAAAAGAGCACTATTCTACTCTACTGTGTTTCCTATGTGTTCCGAACAGTGAGCTTGCTCAGAACAAAAGAACTGTGCTTCCTACACACACGGCCATATCTAGTTCAATTCTGCTTAGGAAACTGACAAGAACAGTAGCATCTCTTCAGTCCAATACACTGTACTTCCTTGGAACTGACGCATGTGCGATTTGCACTGTGTATGGCAATGGAAGCACAATAGTGACTTTCCTTACCAGAAAACAACTCTTGCTCGTAGGACCAGAAACTGCATGGGATTCAACTCCATTTAGAAGTGGGAAACAAACGCTAGCTCTCCTTACAAGAAACACACTCTGCTTTAGAGAAAAGAGCACTCTTCTACTCTACTGTGTTTCCTATGGTGTCCGAACAGTGAGCTTGCTCAGAACAAAAGAACTGTGCTTCCTACACACACGGGCCATATCTAGTTCAACTCTGCATAGGAAACTGACAAGAACAGTAGCTCCTATTCAGTCCAATACACTGTACTTGCTGGGAAAAGACGCGAGTGCTATTTGCCTTGTGTAGAGCAATGGGAGCGCAATATTGACTTTCCTTACCAGAAAACAACTCTTGTTCGTAGGACCAGAAACTGCATGTGATTCAACTCCATTTAGGACTGGCAAACAAAAGCTAGCTCACCTTACAAGAAACACACTCTGCTTTAGAGAAAAGAGCACTCTTCTACTCTACTGTGTTTCCTATAGGGCCAGAACAGTGAGCTTGCTCAGAACATAAAAACTGTGCTTCCTAGACACACGGGCCATATCTAGTTCAACTCTGCTTAGGAAACTGACAAGAACAGTAGCTCCTCTTCAGTCCGATACACTGTACTTGCTGGGAACAGACGCGAGTGCTATTTTCACTGTGTATGGCAATGGGAGCGCAATAGTGACTTTCTTTACCAGAAAACAACTCTTCTTTGTAGGACCAGAAACTGCATGTGATTCAACTCCATTTAACTAGGAAACAAACGCTAGCTCGACTTACAAAAACACACTCTGCTTTTGAGAAAAGAGCACGCTTCTACTCTACTGTGATTCCTATAGGGCCAGAAGAGTGAGCTTGCTCAGAACTTAAGAACTGTGCTTCCTACACACAAGGGCCATATCATGTTCAACTCTGCTTAGGAAACTGACAAGAACAGTAGCTCCTCTTCAGTCCGATACACTGTACTTGCTGGGAACAGACGTGAGAGCTATTTGCACTGTGTATGGCAAGGAAAGCACAATAGTGACTTTCCTTACCAGAAAACAACTCATGCTCTTAGGAACAGAAACTGCATGTGATTCAACTCCATTTAGGACTGGGAAACAAATGCTAGCTCGTCTTTCAAGAAACACACTCTGCTTTTGAGAAAAGAGCACTCTTCTACTCTACTGTGTTTCCTATGGTGTCCGAACAGTGAGCTTGCTCAGAACAAAAGAACTGTGCTTCCTACACACACGGCTATATCTAGTTCAATTCTGCTTAGGAAACTTACAAGAACAGTAGATCCTCTTCAGTCCAATACACTGTACTTGCTGGGAACAGACGCGAGTGCTATTTGTCCTGTGTATGGCAATGGCAGCGCAGTAGTGACTCTTCTTACCATAAAACAACTCTTGCACGTAGGACTAGAAACTGCATGTGATTCCACTCCATTTAGGACTGGGAAACAAACGCTAGCTCGCCTTACAAGATACACACTCTGCTTTAGAGAAAAGAGCACTCTTCTACTCTACTGTGTTTCCTATAGGGCCAGAACAGTGAGCTTGGTCAGAACAAAAGAACTGTGCTTCCTACACACGGGCCATAACTAGTTCAACTCTGCTTAGGAAACTGACAAGAACAGTAGCTCCTCTTCAGTCCGAAACACTGTACTTGCTGGGAACAGACGCGAGTGCCTTTTGCACTGTGTATGGCAATGGGATCGCAATAGTGACTTTCCTTACCAGAAAACAACTCTTGCTCATAGGACCAGAAACTGCATGTGATTCAACTCCATTTAAGACTGGGATACAAATGCTAGCTCGCCTTCCATGAAACACACTCTGCTTTTGAGAAAAGAGCACTCTTCTACTCTACTGTGCTTCCTATGGGGTCCGAACAGTGAGCTTGCTCTGAACAAAAGAACTGTGCTTCCTACACACACGGGCCATATCTAGTTCAACTCTGCTTAGGAAACTGAGAAGAACAGTAGCTCCTCTTCAGTCCAATACACTGTACTTTCGGGGAACAGACGCGAGTGCTATTTGCACTGTGTATGGCAATTGGAGCACAATAGTGACTCGTCTTACCAGAAAACAACTCTTGCTCGTAGGACAAAAAACAGCATGTGACCCAACTCCATTTAGGACTGGGAAAAAAACGCTAGCTCGCCTTACAAGAAACACACTCTGCTTTTGAGAAAAGAGCACTCTTCTACTCTACTGTGTTTCCTATTGGGTCTGAACATTGAGCTTGCTCAGAACAAAAGAACTGTGCTTCCTACACACACGGCCATAACTAGTTCAATTCTGCTTAGGAACCTGACAAGAACAGTAGATCCTCTTCAGTCCAATACACTGTACTTCTTGGGAACAGACGCCAGTGCTATTTGTCCTGTATATGGCAATGGCAGCACAATAGTGACTCTTCTTACCATAAAACAACTCTTGCTCGTAGGACCAAAAATTGCATGTGATTCAACTCCATTTAGTAGTTGGAAACAAATGCTAGCTCCCCTTACAAGAAACACACTCTGCTTTAGAGAAAAGACCACTCCTCTACTGTGTTTCCTATGGGGTCCAAACAGTGATCTTGCTCAGAACAAAAGAACTGTGCTTCCTACACACACGGATCATATCTAGTTCAACTCTGCTTAGGAAACTGACAAGAACAGTAGCTCCTATTCAGTCCAATACACTGTACTTGCTGGGAAAAGACGCGAGTGCTATTTGCCTTGTATAGGGCAATGGGAGCGCAATAGTGACTTTCCTTACCAGAAAACAACTCTTGTTCATAGGACCAGAAATTGCATGTGATTCAACTCCATTTAACTAGGAAACAAACGCTAGCTCGCCTTACAAAAACACACTCTGCTTTTGAGAAAAGAGCACGCTTCTATTCTACTGTTTTTCCTATAGGGCCGGAACAGTGAGCTTGCTCAGAACATAAGAACTGTGCTTCCTACACACACGGGCCATATCATGTTCAACTCTGCTTAGGAAACTGACAAGAAAAGTAGCTCCTCTTCAGTCCGATACACTGTACTTGCTGGGAACAGACGCGAGAGCTATTTGCACTGTGTATGGCAATTGGAGCACAATAGTGACTCGTCTTACCAGAAAACAACTCTTGCTCTTAGGACCAGAAACTGCATGTGATTCAACTCCATTTAGGACTGGGAAACAAACGCTTGCTCGCCTTACAAGAAACACACTCTGCTTTTGAGAAAAGAGCACTCTTCTACTCTACTGTGTTTCCTATGGTGTCCGAACAGTGATCTTGCTCAGAACAAAAGAACTGTTCCTCCATACACACGGCCATATCTAGTTCAATTCTGCTTAGGAACCTGACAAGAACAGTAGATCCTCTTCAGTCCAATACACTGTACTTGCTGGGAACAGAGCCAGTGCTATTTGTCCTGTGTATGGCAATGGCAGCGCAGTAGTGACTCTTCTTACCAGAAAACAACTCTGGCTCGTAGGACAAGAAACTGCATGTGATTCAACTAAATTTAGGACTGGGAAACAAACGCTAGCTCGCCTTACAAGAAACACACTCTGCTTTAGAGAAAAGAGCACTCTTCTACTCTACTGTGTTTCCTATATGGCCAGAACAGTGAGCTTGGTCAGAACAAAAGAACTGTGCTTCCTACACACGGGCCATAACTAGTTCAACTCTGCTTAGGAAACTGACAAGAACAGTAGCTCCTCTTCAGTCCGAAATACTGTACTTGCTGGGAACAGACGCCAGTGCTTTTTGCACTGTGTATGGCAATGGGAGCGCAATAGTGACTTTCCTTACCAGAAAATATCTCTTGCTCATAGGACCAGAAACTGCATGTGATTCAACTCCATTTAGGACTGGGAAACAAAAGCTAGCTCACCTTACAAGAAACACACTCTGCTTTTGAGAAAAGAGCACTCTTCTACTCTACTGTGTTTCCTATAGGGCCAGAACAGTGAGCTTGCTCAGAACAAAAGAACTGTGCTTTCTATACACGGGCCATATCTAGTTCAACTCTGCTTAGGAAACTGACAAGAACAGTAGCTCCTCTTCAGTCCGATACACTGTACTTGCTGGGAACAGATGCGAGTGTTATTTTCACTGTGTATGGCAATGGGAGCGCAATAGTGACTTTCTTTACCAGAAAACAACTCTTCTTCGTAGGACCAGAAACTGCATGTGATTCAACACCATTTAACTAGGAAACAAACGCTAGCTCGCCTTACAAAAACACACTCTGCTTTTGAGAAAAGAGCACTCTTTTACTCTACTGTGTTTCCTATGGTGTCCGAACAGTGAGCTTGCTCAGAACAAAAGAAATTTGCTTCCTACACACACGGCCATATCTAGTTCAATTCTGCTTAGGAACCTGACAAGAACAGTAGATCCTCTTTAGTCCAATACATTGTACTTGCTGGGAACAGACGCCAGTGCTATTTGTCCTGTGTATGGCAAAGGCAGCACAATAGTGACTCTTCTTATCATAAAACAACTCTTGCTCATAGGACTAGATACTGTATGTGATTCAACTCCATTTAGGACTGGGAAACAAACGCTAGCTCGCCTTACAAGAAACACACAATGCTTTAGAGAAAAGAGCAATCTTCTACTCTACTGTGTTTCCTATATGGCCAGAACAGTGAGCTTGGTCAGAACAAAAGAACTGTGCTTCCTACACACGGGCCATAACTAGTTCAACTCTGCTTAGGAAACTGACAAGAACAGTAGCTCCTCTTCAGTCCGAAACACTGTACTTGCTGGGAACTGACGCGAGTGCTATTTGCACTGTGTATGGCAATGGGATCGCAATAGTGACTTTCCTTACCAGAAAACAACTCTTGCTCATAGAACCAGAAACTGCATGTGATTCAACTCCATTTAGGACTGGGATACAAATGGTAGCTCGCCTTACATGAAACACACTCTGCTTTTGAGAAAAGAGCACTCTTCTACTCTACTGTGCTTTCTATGGGGTCCGAACATTTAGCTTGCTCAGAACAAAAGAACTGTGCTTCCTACACACACCGGCCCTATCTAGTTCAACTCTGCTTAGGAAACTGAGAAGAACAGTAGCTCCTCTTCAGTCCAATACACTGTACTTTTGGGGAACAGACGCGAGTGCTATTTGCACTGTGTATGGCAATTGGAGCACAATAGTGACTCGTCTTACCAGAAAACAACTCTTGCTCGTTGGACAAAAAACTGCATGTGACTCAACTCCATTTAGGACTGGGAAACAAATGTTAGCTCGCCTTACATGAAACACACTCTGCTTTTGAGAAAAGAGCACTCTTCTACTCTACTGTGCTTCCTATGGGGTCCGATCAGTGAGCTTGCTCAGAACAAAAGAACTGTGCTTACTACACACACGGCCATATCTAGTTCAACTCTGCTTAGGAAACTGAGAAGAACAGTAGATCCTCTTCAGTCCAATACACTGTACTTGCTGGGAACAGACGCCAGTGCTATTTGTCCTGTGTATGGCAATGGCAGCGCAATAGTGACTCTTCTTACTATAAAACAACTCTTGCTCGTAGGACCAGAAACTGCAAGTGATTCAACTCCATTTAGGATGGGGAAACAAAAGCTAGCTCACCTTACAAGAAACACACTCTGCTTGTGGAAAGAGCACTCTTCTACTCTACTGTGTTTCCTCTAGGGCCAGAACAGTGAGCTTGCACAGTACAAAAGAACTGTGCTTCCTACACACGGGCCATATCTAGTTCAACTCTCCTTAGAAAACTGACAAGAACAGGAGCTCCTCTTCAGTCCGATACACCGTACTTGATGCGAAAAGATGCAAGTGCTTTTTGCCTTGTGTAGGGCAATGGGAGCGCAATAGAGACTTTCCTTACCAGAAAACAACTCTTGTTCGTAGGACCAGAAACTGCATGTGATTCAACTTCATTTAGAACTGGGAAACAAACGCTAGCTCGCCTTACAAGAAACACACTCTGCTTTTGAGAAAAGAGCACTCTTCTACTCTACTGTGTTTCCTATGGTGTCCGAACAGTGACCTTGCTCAGAACAAAAGAACTGTGCTTCCTACACACACGGCCATATCTAGTTCAATTCTGCTTAGGAACCTGACAAGAACAGTAGCTCCTCTTCAGTCCAATACACTGTACTTGCTGGGAACAGACGCCAGGGCTATTTGTCCTGTGTATGGCAATGGCAGCGCAATAGTGACTCTTCTTACCATAAAACAACTCTTGCTCGTAGGACTAGAAACTGCATGTGATTCCACTCCATTTAGGACTGGGAAACAAATGCTAGCTCGCCTTACAAGAAACACACTCTGCTTTAGAGAAAATAGCACTCTTCTACTCTACTGTGTTTCCTATGGGGTCCAAACAGTGAGCTTGCTCAGAACAAAAGAACTGTGCTTAATACACACACGGACCACATCTAGTTCAACTCTGCTTTGGAAACTGACAAGAATAGTAGCTCCTATTCAGTCCAATACACTGTACTTGCTGGGAAAAGACGCGAGTGCTATTTGCCTTGTGTAGGGCAATGGGAGCGCAATAGTGACTTTCCTTACCAGAAAACAACTCTTGTTCGTAGGACCAGAAACTGCATGTGATTCCACTCCATTTAGGACTGGGAAGCAAACGCTAGCGAGCCTTACAAGAAACACACTCTGCTTTAGAGAAAAGAGCACTCTTCTACTCTACTGTGTTTACTATGGGGTCCAAACAGTGAGCTTGCTCAGAACAAAAGAACTGTGCTTCCTACACACACAGACCATATCTATTCAACTCTGCTTAGGAACCTGACAAAAACAGTAGATCCTCTTCAGTCCAATACACTGTACTTGCTGCGAACAGACGCCAGTGCTATTTGTCCTGTGTATGTCAATGACAGCGCAATAGTGACTCTTCTTACCAGAAAACAACTCTTGCTCGTAGGACCAGAAACTGCATGTGATTCAACTCCATTTAGGACTGGGAAACAAACTCTAGCTCGCTTTACAAGAAACACACTCTGCTTTTGAGAAAAGAGCACTCTTCTACTCTACTGTGTTTCTTATAGGACCAGAACAGTGAGCTTGCTCAGAACAAAAGAACTGTGCTTACTACACACACGGGCCATATCTGGTTCAACTCTACTTAGGAAACTGACAAGAACAGTAGCTCCTCTTCAGTCCAATACACTGTACTTGCTGGGAACAGACGCAAGTGCTATTTGCACTGTGTATGGCAATGGGAGCACAATAGTGACTCTTCTTACCAGAAAACATCTCTTACTTGTAGGACCAGAAACTGCATGGGATTCAACTCCATTTCTGACTGGGAAGTAAATACTAGCTCGCCTTTCAAGGAACACAATCTAATTTTGAGAAAAGAGCACTCATCTACTCTACTGTGTTTCCTATGGTGTCCGCAGTGTGCTTTCTCAGAAAAAAAGAACTGTGTTTCCTACACACACGGGCCATATCTAGTTCAACTCCTCTTAGGAAAATGACAGGAACAGTAGCTCCTCTTCAGTCCAATACACTGTACTTGCTGGGAACAGACACGAGTGCTATTTGCACTATGTATGGCAATGGGAGCGCAATAGTGACTTTCCTTACCAGAAAACAACTCTTGCTCATAGTACCAGAAACTGCATGTGATTCAACTCCATTTAGGACTGGGAAACAAACGCTAGCTCGCCTTCCAAGAAACACACTCTGCTTTAGAGAAAAGATCACTCTTCTGCTCTACTGTGTTTCCTATGGGGTCCGAACAGTGAGCATGCTCAGAACAAAAGAACTGTGCTTCCTACATACACGGCCATATCTAGATCATTTCTGCTTAGGAACCTGAGAAGAACAGTAGATTCTCTTCTGTCCAATACACTGTACATGCTGGGAACTGACGCCAGTGCTATTTGCCCTGTGTATGACAATGGGAGCGCAATAGTGACTCTTCTTACCAGAAAACAACTCTTGCTCGTAGGATCAGAAACTGCATGTGATTCAACTCCATTTAGGACTGGGAAAAAAAACGCTAGCTCTCCTTGCAAGAAACACACTCTGCTTTTGAGAAAAGAGCACTCTTCTACTCTACTGTGTTTCCTATAGGGCCAGAACAGTGAGATTGCACAGAACAAAAGAAGTGTGCTTCCTACACACACGGCCATATCTAGTTCAATTCAGCTTAGGAAACTGACAAGAACAGTTTACCCTCCAGTCAAATACACTGCACATGATGGGAACAGGCACCAGTGCTATTTGCCCTGTGTATGACAATGGGAGCGCAATAGTGACTCTTCTTACCAGAAAACAACTCTTGCTCGTAGGACCAGAAACTGCAAGTGACTCAACTCCATTTAGGACTGGGAAAGAAACGCTAGCTCGCCTTACAAAAACACACTCTGCTTTTGAGAAAAGAGCACTCTTCTACTCTACTGTGTTTCCTATAGGGCCAGAACAGTGAACATCCTCAGAACAAAAAAACTGTGCTTCCTACACACACGGCCATATCTAGTTCAATTCTGCTTATAAAACTGACAAGAACAGTAGATCCTCTTCAGTCCAATACACTCTACTTCCTGGGAGCAGACGCCAGTGCTATTTGTCCTGTGTATGGCAATGGCAGCGCAATAGTGACTCTTCTTACCAGAAAACAACTCTTGCTCGTAGGACCAGAAACTGCATGGGATTCAACTCCATTTAGGACTGGGAAACAAACACTAGCTCGCCTTACAAGAAACAAACTCCGCATTTGAGAAAAGAGCACTCTTCTACTCTACAGTGTTTCCTATGGGATCCGAACAGTGAGCTTGCTGAGAACAAAAGAACTGTGCTTCCTACACACACGGGCCATATCTAGTTCAATTCTGCTTAGGAAATTGACAAGAACAGTAGCTCCTATTGAGTCCAATACACTGTACTTGCTGGGAACAGACGCGAGTGCTATTTGCACTGTATATGCCAATGGGAGCCCAATAGTGACTCTTCTTACCAGAAAACAACTCTTGCTCGTAGGACCAGAAACTGCATGGGATTCAACTCCATTTACGACAGGGAAACAAACGCTAGCTCGCCTTACAAGAAACACACTCTGCTTTTGAGAAAAGAGCACTCTTCTACTCTAAAGTGTTTCCTGTAGGGCCAGAACAGTGAGCTTGCTCAGAACAAAAGAACTGTGCTTCCAACACACACGGCCATATGTAGTTCAATTCTGATTAGGAACCTGACAAGAACAGTAGCTCTTCTTCATTCCAATACACTGTACTTGCTGGGAACAGACGTGAGTGCTATTTGCACTGTTTATGGCAAGGGAGAACAATAGTGACTTTCCTTTCCAGAAAACATCCCTTGCTCATAGGACCAGAAACTGCATGTGATTCAACTCCATTTTGGACTGGGAAACAAACGCTAGCTCGCCTTACAAGAAACACACTCTGCTTTTGAGAAAAGAGCACTCTTCTATTCTACTGTGTTTCCTATGGGGTCCGAACAGTGAGCTTGCTCAGAACAAAAGAACTGTGTTTCCTACACACACGGGCCATATCTAGTTCAATTCTGCTTAGGAAATTGACAAGAACAGTAGTTCATCTTCAGTCCAATACACTGTAGGTGCTGCGAACAGATGTGAGTGCTATTTGCACTGTGTATGGCAATGGGAGCGCAATAGTGACTCTTCTTACCAGAAAACAACTCTTGATCGTAGGACCAAAAACTGCTTGTGATTCAACTCCATTTTGGACTGGGAAACAAACACTATCTCGCCTTACAAGAAACACACAGTGGTTTTGAGAAAAGATAACTCTTCTACTCTACTGTGTTTCCTATATTGCCAGAACAGTGAGTTTTCTCAGAACAAAAGAACTGTGCTTCCTACACAAACGGGCCATATCTAGTTCAACTCTTCTTAGGAAACTGACAAGAACAGTAGCTCCTCTTCAGTCCAATACACTGTACTTGCTGGGAACAGACGCGAGTGCTATTTGCAGTGTATGTAGCAATTGGAGCACAATACTGAATCTTCTTACCAGAAAACAACTCTTGCTCTTAGGACCAGAAACTGCATGGGATTCAACTACATTTCGGACTTGGAAACAAACGCTAGCTCGCCTTACATAAAACACACTCTGCTTTTGAGAAAAGAGCACTCTTATACTCTACGGTGTTTCCTATGGGGTCTGAACAGTGAGCTTGCTCAGAAAAAAAGAACTGTGCTTCCTACATAAACGGCATTATCTAGTTCAATTCTGCTCAGGAACTGACAAGAAGAGTAGATCCTCTTCATTCCAATACACTGTACATGCTGGGAATAGACGCCAGTGCTATTTGCCCTGTGTTTGACAATGGGAGCGCAACAGTGACTCTTCTTACCAGAAAACAACTCTTGCTCGTAGGACCAGAAACTGCATGGGATTCAACTCCATTTAGGACTGGGAAACAAACGCTAGCTCGCCTTACAAGAAACAAACTCTGCTTCTGAGAAAAGAGCACTCTTCTACTCTTCTGTGTTTCCTATAGGGCCAGAACAGTGAGCTTGCTCAGAACAAAAGAACTGTGCTTCCTACACAAACGGGCCATATCTAGTTCAACTCTGCTTAGGAAACTGACAAGAACAGTAGCTCCTCTTCAGTCCAATACACTGTACTTGCTGGGAACAGACGTGAGTGCTATTTGCACTGTTTATGGCAAAGGGAGAACAATAGTGACTTTCCTTTCCAGAAAGCATCCCATGCTCGTAGGGCCAGAAACTGCATGTGATTCAACTCCATTTTGGAATGGGAAACAAACGCTAGCTTGCCTTACAAGAAACACACTCTGCTTTTGAGAAAAGAGCACTCTTCTATTCTACTGTGTTTCCTATGGGGTCCGAACAGTGAGCTTGCTCAGAACAAAAGAACTGTGTTTCCTAAACACACGGGCCATATCTAGTTCAACTCTGCTTAGGAAACTGACAAGAGCCGTAGCTCCTCTTCAGTCCAATACACTGTACTTGCTGGAAACAGACGCGAGTGCTATTTGCACTGTGTATGGCAAAGGGAGCACAATACTGACTTTCCTTTCCAGAAAACAAGTCTTGCACGTAAGACAGAAACTCCATGTGATTCAACTCCATTTAGGACTGGGAAACAAACGCTAGCTCGCCTTACAAGAAAAACACTCTGCTTTTGAGAAAAGAGCACTCTTCTACTCTACTGTGTTTCTTATAGGCCAGAATAGTGAGCTTGCTCAGAAATAAAGAACTGTGCTTCCTACACACACGGGCTATATCTAGTTCAACTCTGTTTAGGAAACTGACAAGAACATTAGCTCCTCTTCAATCCAATACACTGTACTTGCTGGGAGCAGACCCGAGTGCTATTTGCACTGTGTATGGCAATGGGAGCGCAATAGTGACTCTTCTTACCAGAAAACAACTCTTGCTCATAGGACCAGAAACTGCATGGGATTCAACTCCATTTAGGACTGGGAAACAAAAGCTAGCTCGCCTTACAAGAAACACACTCTGCTTTTGAGAAAAGAGCACTCTTCTACTCTACTTTGTTTCCTATAGGGCCAAAACGGTGAGCTTGCTCAGAACAAAAGAACTGTGCTTCCTACACACACGAGCCATATCTAGTTCAACTCTGTTTAGGAAACTGACAATAACAGTAGATCCTCTTCAGTCCAATACACTGTACATGCTGGGAACAGACGCCAGTGCTATTTGCCCTGTGTATGACAATGGGAGCGCAATAGTGACTCTTCTTACCAGAAAACAACTCTTGCTTCTAGGATCAGAAACTACATGTGATTCAACTCCATTTAGGACTGGGAAACAAACGCTAGCTCGCCTTACAAGAAATACACTCTGCTTTTGACAGAAGAGCACTCTTCTACTCTACTGTGTTTCGTATGGTGTCCGATCAGTGAGCTTGCTCAGAACAAAAGAAGTGTGCTTCCTACATACACGGGCCATATCTAGTTCAACTCTGCTTAAGAAACTGACAAGAACAGTAGCTCCTCTTCTGTCCAATACACTGTACTTGCAAAGAACAGTAGCGAGAGTTGTTAGCACTGTGTATGGCAGTAGGAGCGCAATAGTGACTCTTCTTACCAGAAAACAACTCTTGCTCATAGGCCAAGAAACTGCATGTAATTCAACTCCATTTAGGACTGGGAACCAAATGCTAGCTCACCTTACAAGAAACACACTCTGCTTTTGAGAAAAGAGCACTCTTCTACTCCTCTGTGTTTCCTATAGGACGGGAACAGTGAGCTTGCTCAGAACAAAAGAACTGTGCTTCCTAAACACACGGGCCATATCTCGTTGAACTCTGCTTAGGAAATTGACAAGAACAGTAGCTCCTCTTCAGTCCAATACACTGTACTTGCTGGGAACAGACGCGAGTGCTATTTGCACTGTTTATGGCAAAGGGAGCACAATAGTGACTTTCCTTACCAGAAAACATCCCTTGCTTGTAGGGCCAAAAACTGCATGTGATTCAACGCCATTTAGGACTGGGAAACAAACTCTAGTTCACCTTACCAGAAAAAAACTCTGCTTTTGAGAAAAGAGCACTCTTCTACTCTACTGTGTTTTCTGTAGGGCCAGAACAGTGAGCTTGCTCAGAACAAAAGAACTGTGCTTCCTACACACAAGGGCTATATCTAGTTCAACTCTGCTTAGGAAACTGACAAGAACAGTAGATCCTCTAGGTCCAATACACTGTACATGCTGGAACAGACGCCAGTGCTATTTGCCGTTGTGTATGACAATGGGAGCGCAATAGTGACTCTTCTTACCAGAAAACAACTCTTGCACCTAGGATCAGAAACTACATGTGATTCAACTCCATTTAGGACTGGGAAACAAACACCAGGTAGCCTTACAAGAAACACACTCTGGTTTTGAGAAAAGAGCACACTTCTATTCTACTGTGTTTACTATGGGGTCCGAAAATTGAGCTTGCTCAGAACAAAAGAACTGTGCTTCACACACACGGGCCATATGTAGTTCAACTCTGCTTAGGAAACTGACAAGAACAGTAGCTCCTCTTCTGTCCAATACACTGTACTTGCTGGGAACAGACGTGAGTGCTATTTGCACTGAGTATGGTAATGGTAGTACAATAGTGACTCTTTTTACCAGAAAACAACTCTTGCTCGTAGGACCAGAAACTGCATGTGATTCAACTCCATTTAGGACTGGGAAACAAACGCTAGATCGCCTTACAAGAAACAAACTCTGCTTCTGAGAAAAGAGCACTCTTCTACTCTTCTGTGTTTCCTATAGGGCCAGAACAGTGAGCTTGCTTAGAACAAAAGAACTGTGCTTCCTACACACACGGGCCATATCTAGTTCAACTCTGCTTAGGAAACTGACAAGAACAGTAGCTCCTCTTCAGTCCAATACACTGTACTTGCTGGGAACAGACGTGAGTGCTATTTGCACTGTTTATGGCAAAGGGAGAAAAATAGTGACTTTCCTTACCAGAAAACATCCCTTGCTTGTAGGGCCAAAAACTGCATGTGATTCAACTCCATTTAGGACTGGGAAACAAACTCTAGTTCACCTTACCAGAAAAAAACTCTGCTTTTGAGAAAAGAGCACTCTTCTACTCTACTGTGTTTTCTGTAGGGCCAGAACAGTGAGCTTGCTCAGAACAAAAGAACTGTGCTTCCTACACACAAGGGCTATATCTAGTTCAACTCTGCTTAGGAAACTGACAAGAACAGTAGATCCTCTAGGTCCAATACACTTTACATGCTGGAACAGACGCCAGTGCTATTTGCCGTGTGTATGACAATGGGAGCGCAATAGTGACTCTTCTTACCAGAAAACAACTCTTGCACCTAGGATCAGAAACTACATGTGATTCAACTCCATTTAGGACTGGGAAACAAACACCAGCTAGCCTTACAAGAAACACACTCTGGTTTTGAGAGAAGAGCACACTTCTATTCTACTGTGTTTACTAAGGGGTCCGAAAATTGAGCTTGCTCAGAACAAAAGAACTGTGCTTCACACACACGGGCCATATGTAGTTCAACTCTGCTTAGGAAACTGACAAGAACAGTAGCTCCTCTTCTGTCCAATACACTGTACTTGCTGGGAACAGACGTGAGTGCTATTTGCACTGAGTATGGTAATGGTAGTACAATAGTGACTCTTTTTACCAGAAAACAACTCTTGCTCGTAGGACCAGAAACTGCATGTGATTCAACTCCATTTAGGACTGGGAAACAAACGCTAGATCGCCTTACAAGAAACAAACTCTGCTTCTGAGAAAAGAGCACTCTTCTACTCTTCTGTGTTTCCTATAGGGCCAGAACAGTGAGCTTGCTTAGAACAAAAGAACTGTGCTTCCTACACACACGGTCCATATCTAGTTCAACTCTGCTTAGGAAACTGACAAGAACAGTAGCTCCTCTTCAGTCCAATACACTGTACTTGCTGGGAACAGACGTGAGGGCTATTTGCACTGTTTATGGCAAAGGGAGAAAAATAGTGACTTTCCTTTCCAGAAAACATCCCTTGTTGGTTGGACCAGAAACTGCATGTGATTCAACTCCATTTCGGAATGGGAAACACACCCTAGCTCGCCTTACAAGAAACACATTCTGCTTTTGAGAAAAGAGCTCTCTTCTATTCTACTGTATTTCCTATGGGGTCCAAACAGTGAGCTTGCTCAGAACAAAAGAACTTAGTTTCCTACACACACGGGCCATATCTAGTTCAACTCTGGTTAGGAAACTGACAAGAACAATAGCTCCTCTTCAGTCCAATACACTGTACTTGCTGGGAACAGACGCGAGTGCTATTTGCACTGTGTATGGCAAAAGGAGCACAATAGTGACTTTCCTTTCCAGAAAACAACTCTTGCTGGGAGGACCAGAAACTGCATGTGATTCAACTCCATTTAGGACTGGGAAACAAACGCAAGCTCGCCTTACAAGAAACACACTCTGCTTTTGAGAAAAGAGCACTCTTCTACTCTACTGTGTTTCCTACAGGGCCAGAAGAGTGAGCTTGCTCAGAACAAAAGAACTGTGCTTCCTACACACACGGGCCATATCTAGTTCAACTTTGCTTAGGAAACTGACAAGAACAGTAGATCCTCTTCAGTCCAATACACTGTACATCCTGGGAACAGACGCGAGTCCTATTTGCCCTGTGTATGGCAATGGGAACACAATAGTGACTCTTCTTACTAGAAAACAACTCTTGCTTGTAGGACCAGAAACTGCATGTGATTCAACTCCATTTAGGACTGGGAAACAAAAGCTAGCTTGCCTTACAAGAAACACACTCTGCTTTTGAGAAAAGAGCACTCTTCTTCTCTACTGTGTTTCCTATAGGGCCAAAACAGTGAGCTTGCTCAGAACAAAAGAACTGTGCTTCCTACACACACCGGTCATATCTAGTTCAACTCTGCTTAGGAAACTGACAAGAACAGTAGATCCTCTTCAGTCCAATACACTGTACATGCTGGGAACAAACGCCAGTGCTATTTGCCCTGTGTATGACAATGGGAGCGCAATAGTGACTCTTCTTACCAGAAAACAACTCTTGCTCGTAGGACCAGAAACTGCATGGGATTCAACTCCGTTTCTGACTGGGAAACAAACACTAGCTAGCCTTACAAGAAACACACTCTGCTTTTGAGAAAAGAGCACACTTCTACTCTACTGTGTTTACTACGGGGTCCGAAAATTGAGCTTGCTCAGAACAAAAGAACTGTGCTTCACACACACGGGCCATATCTAGGTCAACTCTGCTTAGGAATCTGACAAGAACAGTAGCTCCTCTTCAGTCCAATACACTGTACTTGCTGGGAACAGACGCGAGTGCTATTTGCACTGTGTATGGTAAAAGGAGCACAATAGTGATTTTCCTTTCCAGAAAACAACTCTTGCTGGGAGGACCAGAAACTGCATGTGATTCAACTCCATTTAGGACTGGGAAACAAACGCAAGCTCGCCTTACAAGAAACACACTCTGCTTTTGAGAAAAGAGCACTCTTCTTCTCTACTGTGTTTCCTACAGGGCCAGAAGAGTGAGCTTGCTCAGAACAAAAGAACTGTGCTTCCTACACACACGGGCCATATCTAGTTCAACTTTGCTTAGGAAACTGACAAGAACAGTAGATCCTCTTCAGTCCAATACACTGTACATCCTGGGAACAGACGCGAGTCCTATTTGCCCTGTGTATGGCAATGGGAACACAATAGTGACTCTTCTTACTAGAAAACAACTCTTGCTTCTGGGACCAGAAACTGCATGTGATTCAACTCCATTTAGGACTGGGAAACAAAAGCTAGCTCGCCTTACAAGAAACACACTCTGCTTTTGAGAAAAGAGCACTCTTCTTCTCTACTGTGTTTCCTATAGGGCCAAAACAGTGAGCTTGCTCAGAACAAAAGAACTGTGCTTCCTACACACAACGGTCATATCTAGTTCAACTCTGCTTAGGAAACTGACAAGAACAGTAGATCCTCTTCAGTCCAATACACTGTACATGCTGGGAACAGACGCCAGTGCTATTTGCCCTGTGTATGACAATGGGAGCGCAATAGTGACTCTTCTTACCAGAAAACAACTCTTGCTCGTAGGATCAAAAACTGCATGGGATTCAACTCCGTTTCTGACTGGGAAACAAACACTAGCTAGCCTTACAAGAAACACACTCTGCTTTTGAGAAAAGAGCACACTTCTACTCTACTGTGTTTACTATGGGGTCCGAAAATTGAGCTTGCTCAGAACAAAAGAACTGTGCTTCACACTCCCGGGCCATATCTAGTTCAACTCTGCTTAGGAAACTGACAAGAACAGTAGCTCCTCTTCAGTCCAATACACTGTACTTGATGGGAACAGACATGAGTGCTATTTGCACTGTTTATCTCAAAGGGAGCACAATAGTGACTTTCCTTACCAGAACACATCCCTTGCTCGTAGGACAAGAAACTTCATGTGATTCAACTCCATTTTAGACTGGGAAACAAACACTAGCTCGCCTTACAAGAAACACACTCTCGTTTTGAGAAAAGAGCACTCTTCTATTCTACTGTGTTTCCTATGGGGTCCGAACAGTGAGCTTGCTCAGAACAAAAGAACTGTGCTTCCTACACTCCCGGGCAATATCTAGTTCAACTCTGCTTAGGAAACTGACAAGAACAGTAGATCATCTTCAGTCCAATACACTGTACATCCTGGGAACAGACGCGAGTGCTATTTGCCCTGTGTAGAACAATGGGAGCGCAATAGTGACTCTTCTTACCAAGAAACAACTCTTGCTTGTAGAACCAGAAACTGCATGTGATTCAACTCCATTTAGGACTGGGAAACAAACGCTAGCTCGCTTTACAAGAAACACACTCTGCTTTTCAGAAAAGAGCATTCTTCTATTCTACTGTGTTTCCTATGGGGTCAGAACAGTGAGCTTACTCAGAACAAAAGCACTGTGCTTCCTACACACATGGCCATATCTAGTTCAATTCTGCTGAGGAAACTGACAAGAACAGTAGATCCTCTTCAGTCCAATACACTGTACAAGCTGGGAACAGATGCCAGTGCTATTTGCCCTGTGTATGACAATGGGAGCGCAATAGTCACTCTTCTCACCAGAAAACAACTCTTGCTCGTAGGACCAGAAACTGCATGTGATTCAATTCCATTTAGGACTGGGAAACAAATGCTAGCTCGCCTTATAAGAAACACACTCTGCTTTTGAGAAAAGAGCACTCTTCTAATCTACTGTGTTTACTATGGGTTCGAACAGTGAGCTTGCTCAGAACAAAAGAACTGTGCTTCCTACACACACGGGCCATACCTAGTTTAATCCGCTTAGGAAACTGACAAGAAGAGTAGCTCCTCTTCAGTCCAATACAGTGTACTTGCTGGGAACAGACGCGAGAGCTATTTGCACTGTATATGGCAAAGGGAGCACAATAGTGACTCTTCTTACCAGGTAACATCTCTTGCTCGTAGGACCAGAAACTGCATGGGATTCAACTCCATTTCAGACTGGGAAACAAGCACTAGTTCGCTTTACCAGAAACACTCTCTGCTTTTGAGAAAAGAGCACTCTTCTACTCTACTGTGTTTCCCATGGGGTCCGAACAGTCAGCTTGCTCAGAAAAATAGAACTGTGCTTTGTACACACAGGGGCCATATCTAGTTCAACTCTGCTTAGGAAACTGACAAGAACAGTAGCTCCTCTTCAGTTCAATACACTGTACTTGATGGGAACAGATGCGAGTCCTCTTTGCACCGTGTGTGGCAATGGGAGCACAATAGTGACTTTCCTTACCAGAATACATCCCTTGATTGTAGGACCAGAAACTGCATGAGATTCAACTCCATTTAGGACTGGGAAACAAACGCTACCTCGCCTTAAAAGAAACACACTCTGCTTTTGAGAAAAGATCACTCTTCTACTCTACTGTGTTTCCTATAGGGCCAAAACAGTGAGCTTGCTCAGAACAAAAGAACTGTGTTTCCTACACACACGGCCATATCTAGTTCAATTCTGCTTAGGAAATTGACAAGAACAGTAGATCCTCTTCAGTCCAATACACTGTACATGCTGGGAAAAGACGCCAGTGCTATTTGCCCTGTGTATGACAATGGGAGCGCAATAGTGACTCTTCTTACCAGAAAACAACTCTTGCTCATAGGACCAGAAACTGCATGTGATTCAACTCCATTTAGGACTGGGAAACAAATGCAAGCTCGCCTTACAAGAAACACACTCTGCTTTTGAGAAAAGAGCACTCTTCTACTCTACTCTGTTTCCTATGTGTTCGATCAGTGAGCTTACAGTACAAAAGAACTGGGCTTCCTACACACACGGGCCATATCTAGTTCAACTCTGCTTAGGAAACTGACAAGAACAGTAGCTCCTCTTCAGTCCAATACACTGTACTTGATGGGAACAGACGCGAGTCCTCTTTGCACTGTTTGTGGCAATGGGAGCGCAATAGTGACTTTCCTTACCAGAAAACAACTCTAGCTCGTAGGACCAAAAACTGCATGTGATTCAACTCCATTTAGGACTGGGAAACAAACGCTAGCTCGCCTTACAAGGAACACACTCTGCTTTTGAGAAAAGAGCACTCTTCTACTCTGCTGTGTTTTCTATAGGGCCAGAACAGTGAGCTTGCTCAGAACAAAAGAACTGTGCTTCCTACACACATGGCCATATCTAGTTCAATTCTGCTTAGGAAACTGACAAGAACAGTAGATCCTTTTCAGTCCAATAAACTGTACATGCTGGGAACAGACGCCAATGCAATTTGCCCTGTGTATGACAATGGGAGCACAATAGTGACTCTTTTTAATAGAAAACAACTCTTGCTCGTAGGACCAGAAACTGCATGTGATTCAACTCCATTTAGGACTGGGAAACAAATGCTAGCTCGCCTTACAAGAAACACACTCTGTTTTTGAGAAAAGGGCACTCTATATTCTACTGTGTTTCCTATGGGTTCGATCAGTGAGCTTACAGTAGAAAAGAACTGTGCTTCCTACACACACGAGCCATATCTAGTTCAACTCTGCTTAGGAAACTGACAAGAACAGTAGCTCCTCTTCAGTCCAATACACTGTACTTGATGGGAACAGACGCGAGTACTCTTTGCAGTGTGTGTGGCAATGGGAGCACAATAGTGACTTTCCTTACCAGAAAAGAACTCTAGCTCATAGGACCAAAAACTGCATGTTATTCAACTCAATTTAGGACTGGGAAACAAACGCGAGCTCGCCTTACAAGAAACACACTCTGCTTTTGAGAAAAGAGCACTCTTCTACTCTACTGTGTTTCCTATAGGGCCAAAAGATTGAGCTTGCTCAGAACAAAAGAACTGTGCTTCCTACACACACGGCCATATCTAGTTCAATTCTGCTTAGGGAACTGACAAGAACAGTAGCTCCTCTTCAGTCCAATACACTGTACATGCTGGGAACAGACGCCAGTGCTATTTGCCCTGTGTATGACAATCGAGTGCAATAGTGTCTCTTCTTTACCGGAAAACAACTCTTGCTCGTAGGACAAGAAACTGCATGTGATTCAACTCCATTTAGGACTGGGAAACAAATGCTAGCTCGCCTTACAAGAAACACACTCTGCTTTTCAGAAAAGAGCACTCTTCTACACTACTGTGTTTCCTATAGGGCCAGAATAGTGAGCTTGCTTAGAACAAAAGAACTGTGCTTCCTACACACACGGGCCATACCTAGTTTAATCCGCTTAGGAAACTGACAAGAACAGTAGCTCCTCTTCAGTCCAATACACTGTACTTGATGGGAACAGACGCTAGTCCTCTTTGCACTGTGTGTGGCAATGGGAGCGCAATAGTGACTTTCCTTACCAGAAAACAACTCTAGCTCGTAGGACCAAAAACTGCATGTGATTCAACTCCATTTAGGACTGGGAAAAAAACGCTAGCTCGCCTTACAAGAAACTCACTCTGCTTTTGAGAAAAGAGCACTCTTCTACTCTACTGTGTTTCCTATATGGCCAAAAGAGTGAGCTTGCTCAGAACAAAAGAACTGTGCTTCCTACACACACGGCCATATCTAGTTCAATTCTGTTTAGGAAACTGACAAGAACAGTAGATCCTCTTCAGTCCAATACACTGTACATGCTGGGAACAGACGCCAGTGCTATTTGCCCTGTGTATGACAATGGGAGCGCAATAGTGACTCTTCTTACCAGAAAACAACTCTTGCTCGTAGAACCAGAAACTGCATGTGATTCAACTCCATTTAGGACTGGGAAACAAATGCTAGCTCGCCTTACAAGAAACACACTCTGCTTTGAGAAAAGAGCACTCTTCTACTCTACGGTGTTTCCTATGGGGTCTGAACAGTGAGCTTGCTCAGAACAAAAGAACTGTGCTTCCTACACACACGGGCCATATCTAGTTCAACTCTGCTTAGGAAACTGACAAAAACAGTAGCTCCTCTTCAGTCCAATACACTGTACTTGCTGGAGCAGACGTGAGTGCTATTTGCACTGTTTATGGCAAAGGGAGCACAATAGTGACTTTCCTTACCAGAAAACATCCCTTGCTCGTAGGAACAGAAACTGCATGTGATTCAACTCCATTTAGGACTGGGAAACAAACGCTAGCTCGCTTTACAAGAAACACACTCTGCTTTTGAGAAAAGAGCACTCTTCTACTCTACTGTGTTTCATATAGGGCCAGAATAGTGAGCTTGCTCAGAACAAAAGAACTGTGCTTCCTACACACACGGGCTATATCTAGTTCAACTCTGCTTAGGAAACTGAAAAGAACAGTAGGTCCTCTTCAGTCCAATAGACTGTACATGCTGGGAACAGACGCCAGTGCTATTTGCCCTGTGTATGATAATGGGAGCGCAATAGAGACTCTTCTTACCAGAAAAACTCTTGCTCGTAGGACCCGAAACTGCATGGGATTCAACTCAATTTTGGACTGGGAAACAATCGCTAGCTCGCCTTACAAGAAACACACTCTGCTTTTGAGAAAACAGCACTCTTCTACTCTACTGTGTTTCCTATGGGGTCTGAACAGTGTGCTTGCTCAGAACAAAAGAACTGTGTGCTTCTTACACACAGGGGCCATATCTAGTTTAACTCTGCTTAGGAAACTGACAAGAACAGTAGCTCATCTTCAGTCCAATTCACTGGACTTGCTGTGAACAGACGCGAGTGCTATTTGCAATGTGTATGGCAATGGGAGCGCAATAGTGACTCTTCTTACCAGAAAACATCTCTTGCTCGCAGGACCAAAAACTACATGTGATTCAACTCCATTTAGGACTGGGAAACAAACGCAAGCTCGCCTTACAAGAAACACACTCTGCTTTTTAGAAAAGAGCACTCTTCTACTCTATTGTGTTTCCTATTGGGCCAAAACAGTGAGCTTGCTCAGAAAAAAAGAACTGTGCTTCCTAAACACACAGTCATATCTAGTTAAATTCTGCTTAAAAAACTGACAAGAATAGTAGATCCTCTTCAGTCCAATACACTGTACTTGCTGGGAACAGACGCGAGTGCTATTTGCCCTGTGTTTGACAATGGGAGCGCAACAGTGACTCTTCTTACTAGAAAACAACTCTTGCTCGTAGGACCAGAAACTGCATGGGATTCAACTCCATTTCTGACTGGGAAACAAACACTAGCTCGCCTTACTAGAAACACACTCTGCTTTTGAGAAAAGAGCACTCTTCTACTCTACAGTGTTTCCTATGGGATCCGAACAGTGAGGTTGCTGAGAACAAATGAACTGTGCTTCCTACACACACGGGCCATATCTAGTTCAATTCTGCTTAGGAAATTGACAAGAACAGTAGCTCATCTTCAGTCCAATACACTGTACTTGCTGCAAACAGACGTGAGTGCTATTTGCACTGTGTATGGCAATGGGAGCGCAATAGTGACTTTCCTTACCAGAAAACAACTCTTGCTCGTAGGACCAAAAACTGCTTGTGATTCAACTCCATTTTGGACTGGGAAACAAACACTATCTTGCCTTACAAGAAACACACTCTGGTTTTGAGAAAAGATAACTCTTCTACTCTACTGTGTTTCCTATATTGCCAGAACAGTGAGTTTTTTCAGAACAAAAGAACTGTGCTTCCTACACAAAAGGGCCATATCTAGTTCAACTCTGCTTAGGAAACTGACAAGAACAGTAGCTCCTCTTCAGTCCAATACACTGTACTTGCTGGGAACAGACTCGAGTGCTATTTGCAGTGTATGTGGCAATTGGAGCACAATACTGAATCTTCTTACCAGACAACAACTCTTGCTCTTAGGACCAGAAACTGCATGGGATTCAACTCCATTTCGGACTTGGAATCAAACGCTAGCTCGCCTTACAAGAAACACACTCTGCTTTTGAGAAAAGAGCACTCTTCTACTCTACGGTGTTTTCTATGGGGTCTGAACAGTGAGCTTGCTCAGAAAAAAAGAACTGTGCTTCCTACATAAACGCTATTATCTAGTTCAGTTCTGCTCGGGAAACTGACAAGAAGAGTAGATCCTCTTCATTCCAATACAATGTACATGCTGGGAATAGACGCCAGTGCTATTTGCCCTGTGTTTGACAATGGGAGCGCAACAGTGACTCTTCTTACCAGAAAACAACTCTTGCTCGTAGGACAAGAAACTGCATGGGATTCAACTCCATTTAGGACTGGGAAACAAACGCTAGCTCGCCTTACAAGAAACACACTCTCCTTTTGAGAAAAGAGCACTCTTCTACTCTACTGTGTTTCCTATAGGCCCAGAATAGTGAGCTTGCTAAGAACAAAAGAACTGTGCTTCCTACACACATGCGCTATATCTAGTTCAACTCTGCTTAGGAAACTGACAAGAACAGTTGGTCCTCTTCAGTCCAATACACTGTACATGCTGGGAACAGACGCCAGTGCTATTTGCCCTGTGTATGATAATGGGAGCGCAGTAGAGACTCTTCTTACCAGAAAACAACTCTTGCTCATAGGATCCGAAACTGCATGGGATTCAACTCCATTTCTGACTGGGAAACAAACACTAGCTCGACTTACAAGAAACACACTCTGCTTTTGAGAAAAGAGCACTCTTCTACTCTATTGTGTTTCCTATAGGGCCAAAACAGTGAGCTTGCTCAGAACAAAAGAACTGTGCTTCCTACACACACGGTCATATCTAGTTCAATTCTGCTTAAAAACTGACAAGAACAGTTGGTCCTCTTTAGTCCAATACACTGTACTTGCTGGGAACAGACGCGAGTGCTATTTGCCCTGTGTATGACAATGGGAGCGCAATAGTGACTCTTCTTACCAGAAAACAACTCTTGCTCGTAGGACCAGAAACTGCATGGGATTCAACTCCATTTCTGACTGGGAAACAAACACTAGCTCGACTTACAAGAAACAAACTCCGCTTTTGAGAAAAGAGCACTCTTCTACTCTACAGTGTTTCCTATGGGATCCGAAGAGTGAGCTTGCTGAGAACAAAAGAACTGTGCTTCCTACACACACGGGCCATATCTAGTTCAATTCTGCTTAGGAAATTGACAAGAACAGTAGCTCCTATTCAGTCCAATACACTGTACTTGCTGGTAACAGACGCGAGTGCTATTTGCACTGTATATGCCAATGGGAGCGCAATAGTGACTCTTCTTACCAGAAAACAACTCTTGCTCGTAGGACCAGAAACTGCATGGGATTCAACTCCATTTACGACAGGGAAACAAACGCTAGCTCGCCGTACTAGAAACACACTCTGCTTTTGAGAAAAGAGCACTCTTCTACTCTAAGGTGTTTCCTATGGGGTCCGAACAGTGAGCTTGCTCAGAACAAAAGAACTGTGCTTCCTACACACACGGTCATATCTAGTTCAATTCTGCTTAGCAAACTGACAAGAACAGGAGCTCTTCTTCATTCCAATACACTGTACTTGCTGGGAACAGACGTGAGTGCTATTTGCACTGTTTATGGCAAGGGAGAACAATAGTGACTTTCCTTTCCAGAAAACATCCCTTGCTCATAGGACCAGAAACTGCATGTGATTCAACTCCATTTTGGACTGGGAAACAAATGCTAGCTCGCCTTACAAGAAACACACTCTGCTTTTGAGAAAAGAGCACTCTTCTATTCTACTGTGTTTCCTATGGGGTCCGAACAGTGAGCTTGCTCAGAACAAAAGAACTGTGTTTCCTACACACACGGGCCATATCTAGTTCAATTCTGATTAGGAAATTGACAAGAACAGTAGCTCATCTTCAGTCCAATATACTGTACTTGCTGGGAACAGACATGAGAGTTATTTGCACTGTTTATCTCAAAGGGAGCACAATAGTGACTTTCCTTACCAGAACACATCCCTTGCTCGTAGGACAAGAAACTGCATGTGATTCAACTCCATTTTAGACTGGGAAACAAACACTAGCTCGCCTTACAAGAAACACACTGTGGTTTTGAGAAAAGATAACTCTTCTACTCTACTGTGTTTCCTATATTGCCAGAACAGTGAGTTTTCTCAGAACAAAAGAACTGTGCTTCCTACACAAACGGGCCATATCTAGTTCAACTCTGCTTAGGAAACTGACAAGAACAGTAGCTCCTCTTCAGTCCAATACACTGTACTTGCTGGGAACAGACGCGAGTGCTATTTGCAGTGTATGTAGCAATTGGAGTACAATACTGAATCTTCTTACCAGAAAACAACTCTTGCTCTTAGGACCAGAAACAGCATGGGATTCAACTCCATTTCGGACTTGGAAACCAACGCTAGCTCGCCTTACATAAAACACACTCTGCTTTTGAGAAAAGAGCACTCTTATACTCTACGGTGTTTCCTATGGGGTCTGAACAGTGAGCTTGCTCAGAAAAAAAGAACTGTGCTTCCTACATAAACGGCATTATCTAGTTCAATTCTGCTCGGGAAACTGACAAGAAGAGTAGATCCTCTTCATTCCAATACACTGTACATGCTGGGAATAGACGCCAGTGCTATTTGCCCTGTGTTTGACAATGGGAGCGCAACAGTGACTCTTCTTACCAGAAAACAACTCTTGCTCGTAGGACCAGAAACTGCATGGGATTCAACTCCTTTTAGGACTGGGAAACAAACGCTAGCTCGCCTTACAAGAAACAAACTCTGCTTCTTAGAAAAGAGCACTCTTCTACTCTTCTGTGTTTCCTATAGGGCCAGAACAGTGAGCTTGCTCAGAACAAAAGAACTGTGCTTCCTACACAAACGGGCCATATCTAGTTCAACTCTGCTTAGGAAACTGACAAGAACAGTAGCTCCTCTTCAGTCCAATACACTGTACTTGCTGGGAACAGACGTGAGTGCTATTTGCACTGTTTATGGCAAAGGGAGAACAATAGTGAATATCCTTTCCAGAAAGCATCCCATGCTCGTAGGGCCAGAAACTGCATGTGATTCAACTCCATTTTGGAATGGGAAACAAACGCTAGCTTGCCTTACAAGAAACACACTCTGCTTTTGAGAAAAGAGCACTCTTCTATTCTACTGTGTTTCCTATGGGGTCCGAACAGTGAGCTTGCTCAGAACAAAAGAACTGTGTTTCCTACACACACGGGCCATATCTAGTTCAACTCTGCTTAGGAAATTGACAAGAGCAGTAGCTCCTCTTCAGTCCAATACACTGTACTTGCTGGGAACAGGCGCGAGTGCTATTTGCACTGTGTATGGCAAAGGGAGCACAATAGTGACTTTCCTTTCCAGAAAACAAGTCTTGCACGTAAGACAGAAACTCCATGTGATTCAACTCCATTTAGGACTGGGAAACAAACGCTAGCTCGCCTTACAAGAAAAACACTCTGCTTTTGAGAAAAGAGCACTCTTCTACTCTACTGTGTTTCTTATAGGCCAGAAGAGTGAGCTTGCTCAGAAAAAAGAACTGTGCTTCCTACACACACGGGCTATATCTAGTTCAACTCTGTTTAGGAAACTGACAAGAACATTAGCTCCTCTTCAATCCAATACACTGTACTTGCTGGGAGCAGACCCGAGTGCTATTTGCACTGTGTATGGCAAAGGGAGCGCAATAGTGACTCTTCTTACCAGAAAACAACTCTTGCTCATAGGACCAGAAACTGCATGGGATTCAACTCCATTTAGGGCTGGGAAACAAAAGCTAGCTCGCCTTACAAGAAACACACTCTGCTTTTGAGAAAAGAGCACTCTTCTACTCCACTTGTTTCCTATAGGGCCAAAACGGTGAGCTTGCTCAGAACAAAAGAAATGTGCTTCCTACACACACGAGCCATATCTAGTTCAACTCTCCTTAGGAAACTGACAATAACAGTAGATCCTCTTCAGTCCAATACACTGTACATGCTGGGAACAGACGCCAGTGCTATTTGCCCTGTGTATGACAATGGGAGCGCAATAGTGACTCTTCTTACCAGAAAACAACTTTTGCTTCTAGGATCAGAAACTACATGTGATTCAACTCCATTTATGACTGGGAAACAAACGCTAGCTCGCCTTACAAGAAATACACTCTGCTTTTGACCAAAGAGCACTCTTCTACTCTACTGTGTTTCGTATGGTGTCCGATCAGTGAGCTTGCTCAGAACAAAAGAACTGTGCTTCCTACATACACGGGCCATATCTAGTTCAACTCTGCTTAAGAAACTGACAAGAACAGTAGCTCCTCTTCTGTCCAATACACTGTACTTGCAAAGAACAGTAGCGAGAGTTGTTAGCACTGTGTATGGCAGTAGGAGCGCAATAGTGACTCTTCTTACCAGAAAACAACTCTTGCTCATAGGACCAGAAACTGAATGTAATTCAACTTCATTTAGGACTGGGAAACAAACGCTAGCTCACCTTACAAGAAACACACTCTGCTTTTGAGAAAAGAGCACTCTTCTACTCCTCTGTGTTTCCTATAGGACCAGAACAGTGAGCTTGCTCAGAACAAAAGAACTGTGCTTCCTAAACACACGGGCCATATCTCGTTCAACTCTGCTTAGGAAACTGACAAGAAGAGTAGCTCCTCTTCAGTCCAATACACTGTACTTGCTGGGAACAGATGGGAGTGCTATTTGCACTGTTTATGGCAAAGGGAGCACAATAGTGACTTTCCTTATCAGAAAACATCCCTTGCTTGTAGGGCCAAAAACTGCATGTGATTCAACTCCATTTAGGACTGGGAAACAAACTCTAGTTCACCTTACCAGAAAAAAACTCTGCTTTTGAGAAAAGAGCACACTTCTATTCTACTGTGTTTACTATGGGGTCCGAAAATTGAGCTTGCTCAGAACAATAGAACTGTGCTTCACACACACGGGCCATAAGTAGTTCAACTCTGCTTAGGAAACTGACAAGAGCAGTAGCTCCTCTTCTGTCCAATACACTGTACTTGCTGGGAACAGACATGAGTGCTATTTGCACTGTTTATCTCAAAGGGAGCACAATAGTGACTTTCCTTACCAGAAAACATCCCTTGCTCGTAGGACCAGAAACTGCATGTGATTCAACTCCATTTTGGACTTGGAAACAAACGCAGGCTCGCCTTACAAGAAACACACTCTGCTTTTGAGAAAAGAGCACTCTTCTCTTCTACTGTGTTTCCTATGGGGTCCGAACAGTGAGCTTGCTCAGAACAAAAGAACTGTGCTTCCTACACTCCCGGGCCATATCTAGTTCAACTCTGCTTATGAAACTGACAAGAACAGTAGATCATGTTCAGTCCAATACACTGTACATGCTGGGAACAGACGCCAGTGCTATTTGCCCTGTGTATGACAATTTGAGCGCAATAGTGACTCTTCTTACCAAAAAACAACTCTTGCTTGTAGGACCAGAAACTGCATGTGATTCAACTCCATTTAGGACTGGGAAACAAACGCTAGCTCGCCTTACAAGAAACACACTCTGCTTTTGAGAAAAGAGCATTCTTCTATTCTACTGCGTTTCCTATGGAGTCCGAACAGTGAGCTTGCTCAGAACAAAAGAACTGGGCTTCCTACACACACGGGCCATACCTAGTTCAACTCTGCTTAGGAAACTGAGAAGAACAGTAGATCCTCTTCAGTCCAATACACTTTACATGCTGGGAACAGACACCAGTGCTATTTGCCCTGTGTATGACAATGGGAGCACAATAGTGACTCTTCTTACCATAATACAACTCTTGCTCGTAGGACCAGAAACTGCATGTGATTGAACTCCATTTAGGACTGGGAAACAAACGCTAGCTCGCCTTAGAAGAAACACATTCTGCTTTTGAGAAAAGAGCACTCTTCTACTCTACTGTGTTTCCTATAGGGCCAGAAGAGTGAGCTTGCTTAGAACAAAAGAAGTGTACTTCCTACACACACGGGCCATATCTAGTTCAACTTTGCTTAGGAAACTGACAAGAACAGTAGATCCTCTTCAGTCCAATACACTGTACATCCTGGGAACAGATGCGAGTCCTATTTGCCCTGTGTATGGCAATGGGAACACAATAGTCACTCTTCTTACTAGAAAACAACTCTTGCTTGTAGGACCAGAAACTGCATGTGATTCAACTCCATTTAGGACTGGGAAACAAAAGCTAGCTCGCCTTACAAGAAACACACTCTGCTTTTGAGAAAGGAGCACTCTTCTACTCTACTGTGTTTCCTATAGGGCCAGAACAGTGAGCTTGCTCAGGACAAAAGAACTGTGCTTCCTACACACACCGGTCATATCTAGTTCAACTCTGCTTAGGAAACTGACAAGAACAGTAGATCCTCTTCAGTGCAATACACTGTACTTGCTGGGAGTAGACGCGGATGCTATTTGCACTGTGTATGGCATAGAAAGCGAAATAGTGACTCTTCTTTCCAGAAAACAACTTTTGCTCTTAGGACCAGAAACTGCATGGGATTCAACTCCGTTTCTGACTGGGAAACAAACACTAGCTAGCCTTACAAGAAACACACTCTGCTTTTGAGAAAAGAGCACTCTTCTACTCTACTGTGTTTACTATGGGGTCCGAAAATTTAGCTTGCTCAGAACAAAAGAACTGTGCTTCACACTCCCGGGCCATATCTAGTTCAACTCTGCTTAGGAAACTGACAAGAACAGTAGCTCCTCTTCTGTCCAATACACTGTACTTGCTGGGAACAGACGCGAGTGCTATTTGCTCTGTGTATGGCAATGGTAGAAAAATAGTGACTCTTCTTACTAGAAAAGAACTCTTGCCCGTAGGACCAGAAACTGCATGTGATTCAACTCCATTTAGGACTGGGAAACAAACGCTAGCTCACCTTACAAGAACCACACTCTGCTTCTGAGAAAAGAGCACTCTTATACTCTTCTGTGTTTCCTATAGGGCCAGAACAGTGAGCTTGCTCAGAACAAAAGAACTGTGCTTCCTACACACACGAGCCATATCTAGTTCAACTCTGCTTAGGAAACTGACAAGAATAGCAGCTCCTCTTCAGTCCAATACACTGTACTTGCTGGGAACAGACGTGAGTGCTATTTGCACTGTTTATCGCAAAGGGAGCACATTAGTGACTTTCCTTACCAGAATACATCCCTTGCTCGTAGGATCAGAAACTGCATGTGATTCAACTCCATTTTGGACTGAGAAACAAATGCTAGCTCGCCTTACAAGAAACACACTCTGCTTTTGAGAAAAGAGCACTCTTCTACTCTACTATGTTTCCTACAGTGCCAGAACAGTGAGCTTGCTCAGAACAAAAGAACTGTGCTTCCTACACACACGGGCCATATCTAGTTCAACTCTGCTTAGGAAACTGACAAGAGCAGTAGATCATCTTCAGTCCAATACACTGTACTTGCTGGGAACAGACGCCAGTGCTATTTGCACTGTGTATGACAATGGGAGCGCAATAGTGACTCTTCTTACCAGAAAACAACTCTTGTTCGTAGGACCAGAAACTGCATGTGATTCAACTCCATTTTGGACTGAGAAACAAACGCTAGCTCACCTTACAAGAAACACTCTCTGCTTTTGAGAAAAGAGCACTCTTCTACTCTACTGTGTTTCCTATAGGGCCAGAAAGTGAGCTTGCTCAGAACAAAAGAACTGTGCATCCTACAAACACTGGCTATATCTAGTTCAATTGTGCTTAGGAAACTGACAAGAACAGTTGGTCCACTTCAGTCCAATACACTGTACTTGCTGGCTACAGACGCCAGTGCTATTTGCCCTGTGTATGACAATGGGAGCTCAATAGTGACTCTTCTTACCAGAAAAATCTCTTGCTCGTAGGACCTGAAACTGCATGTGATTCAACTCCATTTAGGACTGCAAAACAAACGCTAGCTCGCCTTAGAAGAAACACACTCTGCTTTTTTGAAAAGCGCACTCTTCTACTCTACAGTGTTTCCTATGGGGTCTGAACAGTGAGCTTGCTCAGAACAAAAGAACTGTGCTTTCTACACACACGGGCCATATCTAGTTCAACTCTGCTTAGGAAACTGACAAGGACAGTAGCTCCTCTTCTGTCCAATACACTGTACTTGCAAAGAACAGTAGCAAGTGTTGTTTGCACTGTGTATGGCAATCGGAGCGCAATAGTGACTCTTCTTACCAGAAAACAACTCTTGCTCATAGGACAAGAAACTGCATGTAATTCAAATACATTTAGGACTGGGAAACAAACACTAGCTCACCTTACAAGAAACACACTCTGCTTTTGAGAAAAGAGCACTCTTCTACTTTACTGTGTTTCCTTTAGGGCCAGAACAGTGAGCTTGCTCAAAACAAAAGAACTGTGCTTCCTACACACACGGGCTATATCTAGTTCAACTCTGCTTAGGAAACTGACAAGAACAGTAGCTCCTCTTCAGTCCAATACACTGTACTTGCTGGGAGTAGACGCGAGTGCTATTTGCACTGTGTATGGCAAAGAAAGCGAAATAGTGACTCTTCTTACCAGAAAACAACTCTTGCTCGTAGGATCAAAAACTGCATGTGATTCAACTCCATTTAGGACTGGGAAACAAATGCTAGCTCGTCTTACAAGAAACACACTCTGCTTTTGAGAAAAGATCACTCTTCTACTCTATTGTGTTTTCTATAGGGCCTGAACAGTGAGCTTGCTCAGAACAAAAGAACTGTGCTTCCTGCACACATGGGCCATGTCTAGTTCAATTCTGCTTAAGAAACTGACAAGAACAGTAGATCCTCTTCAGTCCAATACACTGTACATGCTGGGAACAGACGCCAGTGCTATTTGCCCTGTGTATGACAATGGGAGTGCAATAGAGACTCTTCTTAACAGAAAACAACTCTTGCTCGTAGGACCAGAAACTGCATGTGATTCAACTCCACTTAGGACTGGGAAACAAATGCTAGCTCGCCTTACAAAAAACACACTCTGCTTTTGAGAAAAGAGCACTCTTCTACTCTACTGTGTTTCCTACAGGGCCAGAAGAGTGAGCTGGTTCAGAACAAAAGAACTGTACTTCCTACACACACGGGCCATATCTAGTTCAACTTTGCTTAGGAAACTGACAAGAACAGTAGATCCTCTTCCGTCCAATACACTGTACATCCTGGGAACAGACGCGAGTCCTATTTGCCCTGTATATGGCAATGGGAACATAATAGTGACTCTTCTTACTAGAAAACAACTCTTGCTTGTAGGACCAGAAACTGCATGTAATTCAACTCCATTTAGGACTGGGAAACAAAAGCTAGCTCGCCTTACAAGAAACACACTCTGCTTTTGAGAAAAGAGCACTCTTCTACTCTACTGTCTTTCCTATAGGGCCAAAACAGTGAGCTTGCTCAGAACAAAAGAACTGTGCTTCCTACACACACGGGCTATATCTAGTTCAACTCTGCTTAGGAAACTGACAAGAACAGTAGATCCTCTTCAGTCCAATACACTGTACATGCTGGGAACAGACGCCAGTGCTATTTGCCCTGTGTATGACAATGGGAGCGCAATAGTGACTCCTCTTACCAGAAAACAACACTTGCTCATAGGACCAGAAACTGCATGGGATTCAACTCCGTTTCTGACTGGGAAACAAACACTAGCTAGCCTTACAAGAAACACACTCTGCTTTTGAGAAAAGAGCACTCTTCTACTCTACTGTGTTTACTATGGGGTCCGAAAATGAGCTTGCTCAGAACAAAAGAACTGTGCTTCACACACACGGGCCATATCTAGTTCAACTCTGCTTAGGAAACTGACAAGAACAGTAGCTCCTCTTCAGTCCAATATACTGTACTTGCTGGGAACAGACATGAGAGCTATTTGTACTGTTTATCTCAAAGGGAGCACAATAGTGACTTTCCTTACCAGAACACATCCCTTGCTCGTAGGACCAGAAACTGCATGTGATTCAACTCCATTTTGGACTGCGAAACAAACGCTAGCTCGCCTTACAAGAAACACACTCTCGTTTTGAGAAAAGAGCACTCTTCTATTCTACTGTGTTTCCTATGGGGTCCGAACAGTGAACTTGCTCAGAACAAAAGAACTGTGCTTCCTACACTCCCGGGCAATATCTAGTTCAACTCTGCTTAGGAAACTGACAAGAACAGTAGATCATCTTCAGTCCAATACACTGTACATCCTGGGAACAGACGCGAGTGCTATTTGCCCTGTGTATGACAATGGGAGCGCAATAGTGACTCTTCTTACCAAAAAACAACTCTTGCTTGTAGGACCAGAAACTGCATGTGATTCAACTCCATTTAGGACTGGGAAACAAACGCTAGCTCGCTTTACAAGAAACACACTCTGCTTTTCAGAAAAGAGCACTCTTCTATTCTACAGTGTTTCCTATGGGGTCAGAACAGTGAGCTTACTCAGAACAAAAGCACTGTGCTTCCTACACACATGGCCATATCTAGTTCAATTCTGCTGAGGAAACTGACAAGAACAGTAGATCCTCTTCAGTCCAATACACTGTACAAGCTGGGAACAGATGCCAGTGCTATTTGCCCTGTGTATGACAATGGGAGCGCAATAGTCACTCTTCTCACCAGAAAACAACTCTTGCTCGTAGGACCAGAAACTGCATGTGATTCAATTCCATTTAGGACTGGGAAACAAATGCTAGCTCGCCTTATAAGAAACACACTCTGCTTTTGAGAAAAGAGCACTCTTCTAATCTACTGTGTTTACTATGGGTTCGAACAGTGAGCTTGCTCAGAACAAAAGAACTGTGCTTCCTACACACACGGGCCATACCTAGTTTAATCCGCTTAGGAAACTGACAAGAACAGTAGCTCCTCTTCAGTCCAATACACTGTACTTGCTGGGAACAGACGCGAGAGCTATTTGCACTGTATATGGCAAAGGGAGCGCAATAGTGACTCTTCTTACCAGTTAACATCTCTTGCTCGTAGGACCAGAAACTGCATGGGATTCAACTCCATTTAGGACTGGGAAACAAGCACTAGTTCGCCTTACAAGAAACACACTCTGCTTTTGAGAAAAGAGCACTCTTCTACTCTAGTGTGTTTCCTATGGGGTCCAAACAGTCAGCTTGCTCAGAAAAATAGAACTGTGCTTCGTACACACAGGGGCCATATCTAGTTCAACTCTGCTTAGGAAACTGACAAGAACAGTAGCTCCTCTTCAGTCCAATACACTGTACTTGATGGGAACAGACGCGAGTCCTCTTTGCACTGTGTGTGGCAATGGGAGCACAATAGTGACTTTCCTTACCAGAATACATCCCTTGCTTGTAGGACCAGAAACTGCATGTGATTCAACTCCATTTAGGACTGGGAAACAAACGCTAGCTCGCCTTACAAGAAACACACTCTGCTTTTGAGAAAAGATCACTCTTCTACTCTACTGTGTTTCCTATAGGGCCAAAACAGTGAGCTTGCTCAGAACAAAAGAACTGTGTTTCCTACACACAAGGCCATATCTAGTTCAATTCTGCTTAAGAAATTGACAAGAACAGTAGGTCCTCTTCAGTCCAATACACTGTACATGCTGGGAAAAGACGCCAGTGCTATTTGCCCTGTGTATGACAATGGGAGCGCAATAGTGACTCTTCTTACCAGAAAACAACTCTTGCTCGTAGGACCAGAAACTGCATGTGATTCAACTCCATTTAGGACTCGGAAACTAATGCTAGCTCGCCTTACAAGAAACACACTCTGCTTTTGAGAAAAGAGCACTCTTCTACTCTACTCTGTTTCCTATGTGTTCGATCAGTGAGCTTACAGTACAAAAGAACTGGGCTTCCTACACACATGGGCCATATCTAGTTCAACTCTGCTTAGGAAACTGACAAGAACAGTAGCTCCTCTTCAGTCCAATACACTGTACTTGATGGGAACAGACGCGAGTCCTCTTTGCACTGTTTGTGGCAATGGGAGCGCAATAGTGACTTTCCTTACCAGAAAACAACTCTAGCTCGTAGGACCAAAAACTGCATGTGATTCAACTCCATTTAGGACTGGGAAACAAACGCTAGCTCGCCTTACAAGGAACACACTCTGCTTTTGAGAAAAGAGCACTCTTCTACTCTGCTGTGTTTTCTATAGGGCCAGAACAGTGAGCTTGCTCAGAACAAAAGAACTGTGCTTCCTACACACACGGCCATATCTAGTTCAATTCTGCTTAGGAAACTGACAAGAACAGTAGATCCTTTTCAGTCCAATAAACTGTACATGCTGGGAACAGATGCCAATGCAATTTGCCCTGTGTATGACAATGGGAGCACAATAGTGACTCTTTTTAATAGAAAACAACTCTTGCTCGTAGGACCAGAAACTGCATGTGATTCAACTCCATTTAGGACTGGGAAACAAATGCTAGCTCGCCTTAAAAGAAACACACTCTGTTTTTGAGAAAAGGGCACTCTTCTACTCTACTGTGTTTCCTATAGGGCCAAAAGATTGAGCTTGCTCAGAACAAAAGAACTGTGCTTCCTACACACACGGGCCATATCTAGTTCAACTCTGCTTAGGAAACTGACAAGGACAGTAGCTCCTCTTCTGTCCAATACACTGTACTTGCAAAGAACAGTAGCAAGTGTTGTTTGCACTGTGTATGGCAATAGGAGCACAATAGTGACTCTTCTTACCAGAAAACAACTCTTGCTCATAGGAAAAGAAACTGCATGTAATTCAAATACATTTAGGACTGGGAAACAAACACTAGCTCACCTTACAAGAAACACACTCTGCTTTTGAGAAAAGAGCACTCTTCTACTTTACTGTGTTTCCTTTAGGGCCAGAACAGTGAGCTTGCTCAAAACAAAAGAACTGTGCTTCCTACACACACGGGCTATATCTAGTTCAACTCTGCTTAGGAAACTGACAAGAACAGTAGCTCCTCTTCAGTCCAATACACTGTACTTGCTGGGAGTAGACGCGAGTGCTATTTGCACTGTGTATGGCAAAGAAAGCGAAATAGTGACTCTTCTTACCAGAAAACAACTCTTGTTCGTAGGATCAAAAACTGCATGTGATTCAACTCCATTTAGGACTGGGAAACAAACGCTAGCTCGTCTTACAAGAAACACACTCTGCTTTTGAGAAAAGATCACTCTTCTACTCTATTATGTTTTCTATAGGGCCTGAACAGTGAGCTTGCTCAGAACAAAAGAACTGTGCTTCCTGCACACATGGGCCATGTCTAGTTCAATTCTGCTTAAGAAACTGACAAGAACAGTAGATCCTCTTCAGTCCAATACACTGTACATGCTGGGAACAGACGCCAGTGCTATTTGCCCTGTGTATGATAATGGGAGTGCAATAGAGACTCTTCTTAACAGAAAACAACTCTTGCTCATAGGACCAGAAACTGCATGTGATTCAACTCCACTTAGGACTGGGAAACAAATGCTAGCTCGCCTTACAAAAAACACACTCTGCTTTTGAGAAAAGAGCACTCTTCTACTCTACTGTGTTTCCTACAGGGCCAGAAGAGTGAGCTTGCTCAGAACAAAAGAACTGTACTTCCTACACACACGGGCCATATCTAGTTCAACTTTGCTTAGGAAACTGACAAGAACAGTAGATCCTCTTCAGTCCAATACACTGTACATCCTGGGAACAGACGCGAGTCCTATTTGCCCTGTATATGGCAATGGGAACACAATAGTGACTCTTCTTACTAGAAAACAACTCTTGCTTGTAGGACCAGAAACTGCATGTAATTCAACTCCATTTAGGACTGGGAAACAAAAGCTAGCTCGCCTTACAAGAAACACACTCTGCTGTTGAGAAAAGAGCACTCTTCTACTCTACTGTCTTTCCTATAGGGCCAAAACAGTGAGCTTGCTCAGAACAAAAGAACTGTGCTTCCTACACACACGGGATATATCTAGTTCAACTCTGCTTAGGAAACTGACAAGAACAGTAGATCCTCTTCAGTCCAATACACTGTACATGCTGGGAACAGACGCCAGTGCTATTTGCCCTGTGTATGACAATGGGAGCGCAATAGTGACTCCTCTTACCAGAAAACAACACTTGCTCATAGGACCAGAAACTGCATGGGATTCAACTCCGTTTCTGACTGGGAAACAAACACTAGCTAGCCTTACAAGAAACACACTCTGCTTTTGAGAAAAGAGCACTCTTCTACTCTACTGTGTTTACTATGTGGTCCGCAAATTGAGCTTGCTCAGAACAAAAGAACTGTGCTTCACACACACGGGCCATATCTAGTTCAACTCTGCTTAGGAAACTGACAAGAACAGTAGCTCCTCTTCAGTCCAATATACTGTACTTGCTGGGAACAGACATGAGAGCTATTTGCACTGTTTATCTCAAAGGGAGCACAATAGTGACTTTCCTTACCAGAACACATCCCTTGCTCGTAGGACCAGAAACTGCATGTGATTCAACTCCATTTTGGACTGCGAAACAAACGCTAGCTCGCCTTACAAGAAACACACTCTCGTTTTGAGAAAAGAGCACTCTTCTATTCTACTGTGTTTCCTATGGTGTCCGAACAGTGAGCTTGCTCAGAACAAAAGAACTGTGCTTCCTACACTCCCGGGCAATATCTAGTTCAACTCTGCTTAGGAAACTGACAAGAACAGTAGATCATCTTCGTCCAATACACTGTACATCCTGGGAACAGACGCGAGTGCTATTTGCCCTGTGTATGACAATGGGAGCGCAATAGTGACTCTTCTTACCAAAAAACAACTCTTGCTTGTAGGACCAGAAACTGCATGTGATTCAACTCCATTTAGGACTGGGAAACAAACGCTAGCTCGCTTTACAAGAAACACACTCTGCTTTTCAGAAAAGAGCACTCTTCTATTCTACAGTGTTTCCTATGGGGTCAGAACAGTGAGCTTACTCAGAACAAAAGCACTGTGCTTCCTACACACATGGCCATATCTAGTTCAATTCTGCTGAGGAAACTGACAAGAACAGTAGATCCTCTTCAGTCCAATACACTGTACAAGCTGGGAACAGATGCCAGTGCTATTTGCCCTGTGTATGACAATGGGAGCGCAATAGTCACTCTTCTCACCAGAAAACAACTCTTGCTCGTAGGACCAGAAACTGCATGTGATTCAATTCCATTTAGGACTGGGAAACAAATGCTAGCTCGCCTTATAAGAAACACACTCTGCTTTTGAGAAAAGAGCACTCTTCTAATCTACTGTGTTTACTATGGGTTCGAACAGTGAGCTTGCTCAGAACAAAAGAACTGTGCTTCCTACACACACGGGCCATACCTAGTTTAATCCGCTTAGGAAACTGACAAGAACAGTAGCTCCTCTTCAGTCCAATACACTGTACTTGCTGGGAACAGACGCGAGAGCTATTTGCACTCTATATGGCAAAGGGAGCGCAATAGTGACTCTTCTTACCAGTTAACATCTCTTGCTCGTAGGACCAGAAACTGCATGGGATTCAACTCCATTTAGGACTTGGAAACAAGCACTAGTTCGCCTTATAAGAAACACACTCTGCTTTTGAGAAAAGAGCACTCTTCTACTCTACTGTGTTTCCTATGGGGTCCGAACAGTCAGCTTGCTCAGAAAAATAGAACTGTGCTTCGTACACACAGGGGCCATATCTAGTTCAACTCTGCTTAGGAAACTGACAAGAACAGTAGCTCCTCTTCAGTCCAATACACTATACTTGATGGGAACAGACGCGAGTCCTCTTTGCACTGTGTGTGGCAATGGGAGCACAATAGTGCCTTTCCTTACCAGAATACATCCCTTGCTTGTAGGACCAGAAACTGCATGTGATTCAACTCCATTTAGGACTGGGAAACAAACGCTAGCTCGCCTTACAAGAAACACACTCTGCTTTTGAGAAAAGATCACTCTTCTACTCTACTGTGTTTCCTATAGGGCCAAAACAGTGAGCTTGCTCAGAACAAAAGAACTGTGTTTCCTACACACAAGGCCATATCTAGTTCAATTCTGCTTAAGAAATTGACAAGAACAGTAGATCCTCTTCAGTCCAATACACTGTACACGCTGGGAAAAGACGCCAGTGCTATTTGCCCTGTGTATGACAATGGGAGCGCAATAGTGACTCTTCTTACCAGAAAACAACTCTTGCTCGTAGGACCAGAAACTGCATGTGATTCAACTCCATTTAGGACTGGGAAACTAATGCTAGCTCGCCTTACAAGAAACACACTCTGCTTTTGAGAAAAGAGCACTCTTCTACTCTACTCTGTTTCCTATGTGTTCGATCAGTGAGCTTACAGTACAAAAGAACTGGGCTTCCTACACACATGGGCCATATCTAGTTCAACTCTCCTTAGGAAACTGACAAGAACAGTACCTCCTCTTCAGTCCAATACACTGTACTTGATGGGAACAGACGCGTGTCCTCTTTGCACTGTTTGTGGCAATGGGAGCGCAATAGTGACTTTCCTTACCAGAAAACAACTCTAGCTCGTAGGACCAAAAACTGCATGTGATTCAACTCCATTTAGGACTGGGAAACAAACGCTAGCTCGCCTTACAAGAAACACACTCTGCTTTTGAGAAAAGAGCACTCTTCTACTCTGCTGTGTTTTCTATAGGGCCAGAACAGTAAGCTTGCTCAGAACAAAAGAACTGTGCTTCCTACACACACGGCCATATCTAGTTCAATTCTGCTTAAGAAACTGACAAGAACAGTAGATCCTTTTCTGTCCAATAAACTGTACATGCTGGGAACAGACGCCAATGCAATTTGCCCTGTGTATGACAATGGGAGCACAAAAGTGACTCTTTTTAATAGAAAACAACTCTTGCTCGTAGGACCAGAAACTGCATGTGATTCAACTCCATTTAGGACTGGGAAACAAATGCTAGCTTGCCTTAAAAGAAACACACTCTGTTTTTGAGAAAAGGGCACTCTTCTACTCTACTGTGTTTCCTATAGGGCCAAAAGATTGAGCTTGCTCAGAACAAAAGAACTGTGCTTCCTAAACAAACGGCCATATCTAGTTCAATTCTGCTTAGGGAACTGACAAGAACAGTAGCTCCTCTTCAGTCCAATACAATGTACTTGCTGGGAACAGACGCGAGAGCTATTTGCACTGTATATGGCAAAGGGAGCGCAATAGTGACTCTTCTTACCAGTTAACATCTCTTGCTCATAGGACCAGAAACTGCATGGGATTCAACTACATTTCAGACTGGGAAACAAGCACTAGTTCGCCTTACAAGAAACACACTCTGCTTTTGAGAAAAGAGCACTCTTCTACTCTACTGTGTTTCCTATGGGGTCCGAACAGTCAGCTTGCTCAGAAAAATAGAACTGTGCTTCGTACACACAGGGGCCATATCTAGTTCAAATCTGCTTAGGAAACTGACAAGAACAGTAGCTCCTCTTCAGTCCAATACACTGTACTTGATGTGAACAGACGCTAATCCTCTTTGCACTGTGTGTGGCAATGGGAGCGCAATAGTGACTTTCCTTACCAGAAAACAACTCTAGCTCGTAGGACCAAAAACTGCATGTGATTCAACTCCATTTAGGACTGGGAAACAAACGCTAGCTCGCCTTACAAAAACTCACTCTGCTTTTGAGAAAAGAGCACTCTTCTACTCTACTGTGTTTCCTATATGGCCAAAACAGTGAGCTTGCTCAGAACAAAAGAACTGTGCTTCCTACACACACGGCCATATCTAGTTCAATTCTGTTTAGGAAACTGACAAGAACAGTAGATCCTCTTCAGTCCAATACACTGTACATGCTGGGAACAGACGCGAGAGCTATTTGCACTGTATATGGCAATGGGAGCGCAATAGTGACTCTTCTTACCAATTAACATCTCTTGCTCATAGGACCAGAAACTGCATGGAATTCAACTCCATTTCGGACTGGGAAACAAGCACTAGTTCGCCTTACAAGAAACACACTCTGCTTTTGAGAAAAGAGCACTCTTCTACTCTACTGTGTTTCCTATAGGACCAGAACAGTGAGCTTGCTCAGAACAAAAGAACTGTGCTTCCTACACACACGGCCATATCTAGTTCAATTCTGCTTAGGAAACTGACAAGAACAGTAGCTCCTCTTCAGTCCAATACACTGTACATGCTGGGAACAGACGCCAGTGCTATTTGCCCTGTGTATGACAATGGGAGTGCAATAGTGACTCTTCTTACCAGAAAACAACTCTTGCTCGTAGGACCAGAAACTGCATGTGATTCAACTCCATTTAGGACTGGGAAACAAATGCTAGCTCGCCTAATAAGAAACACACTCTGCTTTTGAGAAAAGAGCACTCTTCTAATCTACTGTGTTTACTATGGTTTCGAACAGTGAGCTTGCTCAGAACAAAAGAACTGTGCTTCCTACACACACGGGCCATATCTAGTTTAACTCCGCTTAGGAAACTGACAAGAACAGTAGCTCCTCTTCAGTCCAATACACTGTACTTGCTGGGAACAGACGCGAGAGCTATTTGCACTGCATATGGCAAAGGGAGCACAATAGTGACTCTTCTTACCAGTTAACATCTCTTGTTCGTAGGACCAGAAACTGCATGGGATTCAACTCCATTTCAGACTGGGAAACAAGCACTAGTTCGCCTTACAAGAAACACACTCTGTTTTTGAGAAAAGAGCACTCTTCTACTCTACTGTGTTTCCCATGGTGTCCGAACAGTCAGTTTGCTCAGAACAAAAGAACTGTGCTTCCTACACACAGAGGCCATATCTAGTTCAACTCTGCTTAGGAAACTGACAAGAACAGTAGCTCCTCTTCAGTCCAATACACTATACTTGATGGGAACAGACGAGAGTCCTCTTTGCACTGTGTGTGGCAATGGGAGCACAATAGTGACTTTCCTAACCAGAATACATCCCTTGCTTGTAGGACCAGAAACTGCATGTGATTCAACTCCATTTAGGACTGGGAAACAAACGCTAGCTCGCCTTACAAGAAACACACTCTGCTTTTGAGAAAAGATCACTCTTCTACTCTACTGTGTTTCCTATAGGGCCAAAGCAGTGAGCTTGCTCAGAACAAAAGAACTGTGTTTCCTACACACAAGGCCATATCTAGTTCAATTCTGCTTAAGAAATTGACAAGAACAGTAGATCCTCTTCAGTCCAATACACTGTACATGCTGGGAAAAGACGCCAGTGCTATTTGCCCTGTGTATGACAATGGGAGCGCAATAGTGACTCTTCTTACCAGAAAACAACTCTTGCTCGTAGGACCAGAAACTGCATGTGATTCAACTCCATTTAGGACTGGGAAACTAATGCTAGCTCGCCTTACAAGAAACACACTCTGCTTTTGAGAAAAGAGCACTCTTCTACTCTACTCTGTTTCCTATGTGTTCGATCAGTGAGCTTACAGTACAAAAGAACTGGGCTTCCTACACACATGGGCCATATCTAGTTCAACTCTGCTTAGGAAACTGACAAGAACAGTAGCTCCTCTTCAGTCCAATACACTGTACTTGATGGGAACAGACGCGAGTCCTCTTTGCACTGTTTGTGGCAATGGGAGCGCAATAGTGACTTTCCTTACCAGAAAACAACTCTAGCTCGTAGGACCAAAAACTGCATGTGATTCAACTCCATTTAGGACTGGGAAACAAACGCTAGCTCGCCTTACAAGGAACACACTCTGCTTTTGAGAAAAGAGCACTCTTCTACTCTGCTGTGTTTTCTATAGAGCCAGAACAGTAAGCTTGCTCAGAACAAAAGAACTGTGCTTCCTACACACACGGCCATATCTAGTTCAATTCTGCTTAGGAAACTGACAAGAACAGTAGATCCTCTTCAGTCCAATAAACTGTAAATGCTGGGAACAGACGCCAATGCAATTTGCCCTGTGTATGACAATGGGAGCACAAAAGTGACTCTTTTTAATAGAAAACAACTCTTGCTCGTAGGACCAGAAACTGCATGTGATTCAACTCCATTTAGGACTGGGAAACAAATGCTAGCTCGCCTTAAAAGAAACACACTCTGTTTTTGAGAAAAGGGCACTCTTCTACTCTACTGTGTTTCCTATAGGGCCAAAAGATTGAGCTTGCTCAGAACAAAAGAACTGTGCTTCCTAAACACACGGCCATATCTAGTTCAATTCTGCTTAGGGAACTGACAAGAACAGTAGCTCCTCTTCAGTCCAATACAATGTACTTGCTGGGAACAGACGCGAGAGCTATTTGCACTGTATATGGCAAAGGGAGCGCAATAGTGACTCTTCTTACCAGTTAACATCTCTTGCTCGTAGGACCAGAAACTGCATGGGATTCAACTACATTTCAGACTGGGAAACAAGCACTAGTTCGCCTTACAAGAAACACACTCTGCTTTTGAGAAAAGAGCACTCTTCTACTCTACTGTGTTTCCTATGGGGTCCGAACAGTCAGCTTGCTCAGAAAAATAGAACTGTGCTTCGTACACACAGGGGCCATATCTAGTTCAAATCTGCTTAGGAAACTGACAAGAACAGTAGCTCCTCTTCAGTCCAATACACTGTACTTGATGTGAACAGACGCTAGTCCTCTTTGCACTGTGTGTGGCAATGGGAGCGCAATAGTGACTTTCCTTACCAGAAAACAACTCTAGCTCGTAGGACCAAAAACTGCATGTGATTCAACTCCATTTAGGACTGGGAAACAAACGCTAGCTCGCCTTACAAAAACTCACTCTGCTTTTGAGAAAAGAGCACTCTTCTACTCTACTGTGTTTCCTATATGGCCAAAACAGTGAGCTTGCTCAGAACAAAAGAACTGTGCTTCCTACACACACGGCCATATCTAGTTCAATTCTGTTTAGGAAACTGACAAGAACAGTAGATCCTCTTCAATCCAATACACTGTACATGCTGGGAACAGACGCGAGAGCTATTTGCACTGTATATGGCAATGGGAGCGCAATAGTGACTCTTCTTACCAATTAACATCTCTTGCTCATAGGACCAGAAACTGCATGGAATTCAACTCCATTTCGGACTGGGAAACAAGCACTAGTTCGCCTTACAAGAAACACACTCTGCTTTTGAGAAAAGAGCACTCTTCTACTCTACTGTGTTTCCTATAGGGCCAGAACAGTGAGCTTGCTCAGAACAAAAGAACTGTGCTTCCTACACACACGGCCATATCTAGTTCAATTCTGCTTAGGAAACTGACAAGAACAGTAGCTCCTCTTCAGTCCAATACACTGTACATGCTGGGAACAGACGCCAGTGCTATTTGCCCTGTGTATGACAATGGGAGTGCAATAGTGACTCTTCTTACCAGAAAACAACTCTTGCTCGTAGGACCAGAAACTGCATGTGATTCAACTCCATTTAGGACTGGGAAACAAATGCTAGCTCGCCTAATAAGAAACACACTCTGCTTTTGAGAAAAGAGCACTCTTCTAATCTACTGTGTTTACTATGGTTTCGAACAGTGAGCTTGCTCAGAACAAAAGAACTGTGCTTCCTACACACACGGGCCATATCTAGTTTAACTCCGCTTAGGAAACTGACAAGAACAGTAGCTCCTCTTCAGTCCAATACACTGTACTTGCTGGGAACAGACGCGAGAGCTATTTGCACTGTATATGGCAAAGGGAGCACAATAGTGACTCTTCTTACCAGTTAACATCTCTTGTTCGTAGGACCAGAAACTGCATGGGATTCAACTCCATTTCAGACTGGGAAACAAGCACTAGTTCGCCTTACAAGAAACACACTCTGTTTTTGAGAAAAGAGCACTCTTCTACTCTACTGTGTTTCCCATGGTGTCCGAACAGTCAGTTTGCTCAGAACAAAAGAACTGTGCTTCCTACACACAGAGGCCATATCTAGTTCAACTCTGCTTAGGAAACTGACAAGAACAGTAGCTCCTCTTCAGTCCAACACACTGTACTTGATGGGACCAGCGGCGAGTGCTATTTGCACTGTGTATGGCAATGGGAGCACAATAGTGACTTTCCTTACCAGAAAACAACTCTTGCTCGTAGGATCAAAAACTGCATGTGATTCAACTTCATTTAGGACTGGGAAACAAACGCTAGCTCGCCTTACAAGAAACACACTCTGCTTTTGAGAAAAGATCACTCTTCTACTCTACTGTGTTTTCTATAGGGCCAGAACAGTGAGCTTGCTCAGAACAAAAGACCTGTGCTTCCTTCACACATGGCCATATCTAGTTCAATTCTGGTTAAGAAACTGACAAGAACAGTAGATCCTTTTCAGTCCAATAAACTGTACATGCTGGGAAAAGACGCCAGTGCAATTTGCCCTGTGTATGACAATGAGACCGCAATAGTGACTCTTTTTAATAGAAAACAACTCTTGCTCGTAGGACCAGAAACTGCATGTGATTCAACTCCATTTAGGACTGGGAAACAAATGCTAGCTCGCCTTACAAGAAACACACTCTGCTTTTGAGAAAAGAGCACTCTTCTACTCTACTGTGTTTCCTATGGGGTCCGAACAGTCAGCTTGCTCAGAACAAAAGAACTGTGCTTCCTACACACACGGGCAATATCTAGTTCAACTCTGCTTAGGAAACTGACAAGAACAGTAGCTTCTCTTCAGTCCAATACACTGTACTTGATGGGAACAGACGCGAGTCCTCTTTGCACTGTGTGTGGCAATGGGAGCGCAATAGTGACTTTATTACCAGAAAACAACACTAGCTCGTAGGTCCAAAAACTGAATGTGATTCAACTCCATTTAGGACTGGGAAACAAACGCTAGCTCGCCTTACAAGAAACACACTCTGCTTTTGAGAAAAGATCACTCTTCTACTCTACTGTGTTTCCTATAGGGCCAAAACAGTTAGCTTGCTCAGAACAAAAGAACTGTGCTTCCTACACACACGGCCATATCTAGTTCAATTCTGCTTAGGAAACTGACAAGAACAGTAGATCCTCTTCAGTCCAATACACTGTACGTGCTGGGAACTGACGCCAGTGCTATTTGCCCTGTGTATGACAAAGGGAGCGCAATAGTGACTCTTCTTAACAGAAAACAACTCTTGCTCGTAGGACCAGAAACTGCATGTGATTCAACTCCATTTAGGACTGGGAAACAAATGCTAGCTCGCCTTACAAGAAACACACTCTGCTTTTGACAAAAGAGCACTCTTCTACTCAACTCTGTTTTCTATGTGTTCGATTAGTGAGCTTACAGTACAAAAGAACTGGGCTTCCTACACAGACGGGCCATATCTAGTTCAACTCTGCTTAGGAAACTGACAAGAACAGTAGCTCCTCTTCAGTCCAATACACTGTACTTGATGGAAACAGACGCGAGTCCTCTTTGCACTGTGTGTGCAATGGGAGCGCAATAGTGACTTTCCTTACCAGAAAACAACTCTAGCTCGTAGGACCAAAAACTGCATGTGATTCAACTCCATTTAGGACTTGGAAACTAATGCTAGCTCGCCTTACAAGAAACACACTCTGCTTTTGAGAAAAGAGCACTCTTCTACTCTACTCTGTTTCCTATGTGTTCGATCAGTGAGCTTACAGTACAAAAGAACTGGGCCTCCTACACACACGGGCCATATCCAGTTCAACTCTGCTTAGGAAACTGACAAGAACAGTAGCTCCTCTTCAGTCCAATACACTGTACTTGATGGGAACAGACGCGAGTCCTCTTTGCACTGTGTGTGGCAATGGGAGCGCAATAGTGACTTTCCTTACCAGAAAACAACTCTAGCTCGTAGGACCAAAAACTGCATGTGATTCAACTCCATTTCGGACTGGGAAACAAATGCTAGCTCGCCTTACAAGAAACACACTCTGCTTTTGAGAAATGAGCACTCTTCTACTCTACTGTGTTTCCTATAGGGCCAGAACAGTGAGCTTGCTCAGAACAAAAGAACTGTGCTTCCTACACACACGGCCATATCTAGTTCAATTCTGCTTAGGAAACTGACAAGAACAGTAGCTCCTCTTCAGTCCAATACACTGTACATGCTGGGAACAGACGCCAGTGCTATTTGCCCTGTGTATGACAATGGGAGTGCAATAGTGACTCTTCTTACCAGAAAACAACTCTTGCTCGTAGGACCAGAAACTGCATGTGATTCAACTCCATTTAGGACTGGGAAACAAATGCTAGCTCGCCTAATAAGAAACACACTCTGCTTTTGAGAAAAGAGCACTCTTCTAATCTACTGTGTTTACTATGGTTTCGAACAGTGAGCTTGCTCAGAACAAAAGAACTGTGCTTCCTACACACACGGGCCATATCTAGTTTAACTCCGCTTAGGAAACTGACAAGAACAGTAGCTCCTCTTCAGTCCAATACACTGTACTTGCTGGGAACAGACGCGAGAGCTATTTGCACTGTATATGGCAAAGGGAGCACAATAGTGACTCTTCTTACCAGTTAACATCTCTTGTTCGTAGGACCAGAAACTGCATGGGATTCAACTCCATTTCAGACTGGGAAACAAGCACTAGTTCGCCTTACAAGAAACACACTCTGTTTTTGAGAAAAGAGCACTCTTCTACTCTACTGTGTTTCCCATGGTGTCCGAACAGTCAGTTTGCTCAGAACAAAAGAACTGTGCTTCCTACACACAGAGGCCATATCTAGTTCAACTCTGCTTAGGAAACTGACAAGAACAGTAGCTCCTCTTCAGTCCAACACACTGTACTTGATGGGACCAGCGGCGAGTGCTATTTGCACTGTGTATGGCAATGGGAGCACAATAGTGACTTTCCTTACCAGAAAACAACTCTTGCTCGTAGGATCAAAAACTGCATGTGATTCAACTCCATTTAGGACTGGGAAACAAACGCTAGCTCGCCTTACAAGAAACACACTCTGCTTTTGAGAAAAGATCACTCTTCTACTCTACTGTGTTTTCTATAGGGCCAGAACAGTGAGCTTGCTCAGAACAAAAGACCTGTGCTTCCTTCACACATGGCCATATCTAGTTCAACTCTGGTTAAGAAACTGACAAGAACAGTAGATCCTTTTCAGTCCAATAAACTGTACATGCTGGGAAAAGACGCCAGTGCAATTTGCCCTGTGTATGACAATGGGACCGCAATAGTGACTCTTTTTAATAGAAAACAACTCTTGCTCGTAGGACCAGAAACTGCATGTGATTCAACTCCATTTAGGACTGGGAAACAAATGCTAGCTCGCCTTACAAGAAACACACTCTGCTTTTGAGAAAAGAGCACTCTTCTACTCTACTGTGTTTCCTATGGGGTCCGAACAGTCAGCTTGCTCAGAACAAAAGAACTGTGCTTCCTACACACACGGGCAATATCTAGTTCAACTCTGCTTAGGAAACTGACAAGAACAGTAGCTCCTCTTCAGTCCAATACACTGTACTTGATGGGAACAGACGCGAGTCCTCTTTGCACTGTGTGTGGCAATGGGAGCGCAATAGTGACTTTATTACCAGAAAACAACACTAGCTCGTAGGTCCAAAAACTGAATGTGATTCAACTCCATTTAGGACTGGGAAACAAACGCTAGCTCGCCTTACAAGAAACACACTCTGCTTTTGAGAAAAGATCACTCTTCTACTCTACTGTGTTTCCTATAGGGCCAAAACAGTGAGCTTGCTCAGAACAAAAGAACTGTGCTTCCTACACACACGGCCATATCTAGTTCAATTCTGCTTAGGAAACTGACAAGAACAGTAGATCCTCTTCAGTCCAATACACTGTACGTGCTGGGAACTGACGCCAGTGCTATTTGCCCTGTGTATGACAAAGGGAGCGCAATAGTGACTCTTCTTACCAGAAAACAACTCTTGCTCGTAGGACCAGAAACTGCATGTGATTCAACTCCATTTAGGACTGGGAAACAAATGCTAGCTCGCCTTACAAGAAACACACTCTGCTTTTGAGAAAAGAGCACTCTTCTACTCAACTCTGTTTCCTATGTGTTCGATTAGTGAGCTTACAGTACAAAAGAACTGGGCTTCCTACACACACGGGCCATATCTAGTTCAACTCTGCTTAGGAAACTGACAAGAACAGTAGCTCCTCTTCAGTCCAATACACTGTACTTGATGGAAACAGACGCGAGTCCTCTTTGCACTGTGTGTGGCAATGGGAGCGCAATAGTGACTTTCCTTACCAGAAAACAACTCTAGCTCGTAGGACCAAAAACTGCATGTGATTCAACTCCATTTAGGACTTGGAAACTAATGCTAGCTCGCCTTACAAGAAACACACTCTGCTTTTGAGAAAAGAGCACTCTTCTACTCTACTCTGTTTCCTATGTGTTCGATCAGTGAGCTTACAGTACAAAAGAACTGGGCCTCCTACACACACGGGCCATATCCAGTTCAACTCTGCTTAGGAAACTGACAAGAACAGTAGCTCCTCTTCAGTCCAATACACTGTACTTGATGGGAACAGACGTGAGTCCTCTTTGCACTGTGTGTGGCAATGGGAGCGCAATAGTGACTTTCCTTACCAGAAAACAACTCTAGCTCGTAGGACCAAAAACTGCATGTGATTCAACTCAATTTAGGACTGGGAAACAAATGCTAGCTCGCCTTACAAGAAACACACTCTGCTTTTGAGAAAAGAGCACTCTTCTACTCTACTGTGTTTCCTATAGGGCCAAAAGAGTGAGCTTGCTCAGAACAAAAGAACTGTGCTTCCTACATACACGGGCCATATCTAGTTTAACTCCGCTTAGGAAACTGACAAGAACAGTAGCTCCTCTTCAGTCCAATACACTGTACTTGCTGGGAACAGACGCGAGAGCTATTTGCACTGTATATGGCAATGGGAGCACAATAGTGACTCTTCTTACCAATTAACATCTCTTGCTCGTAGGACCAGAAACTGCATGGAATTCAACTCCATTTCGGACTGGGAAACAAGCACTAGTTCGCCTTACAAGAAACACACTCTGCTTTTGAGAAAAGAGCACTCTTCTACTCTACTGTGTTTCCTATAGGGCCAAAACAGTGAGTTTGCTCAGACAAAAGAACTGTGCTTCCTACACACAGGGGCCATATCTAGTTCAACTCTGCATAGGAAACTGTCAAGAACAGTAGCTCCTCTACAGTCCAATACACTGTACTTGATGGCAACAGATGCGAGTCCTCTTTGCACTGTGTGTGGCAATGGGAGCGCAATAGTGACTTTCCATACCAGAAAACAACTCTTGCTCGTAGGATCAAAAACTGCATGTGATTCAACTATATTAGGACTGGAAAACAAACGCTAGTTCGCCTTACAAGAAACACACTCTGCTTTGGAGAAAAGATCACTCTTCTACTCTACTGTGTTTTCTATAGGGCCAGGACAGTGAGCTTGTCTCAGAATAAAAGAACTGTGCTTCCTTCACACATGGCCATATCTAGTTCAATTCTGCTTAGGAAACTGACAAGAACAGTAGATCCTCTTCAGTCCAATACACTGTACATTCATGGGACATTGCTAGTGCTATTTGCAATGTGTATGACAATGGGACCGCAATAGTGACTCCTCTTACCAGAAAACATCTCTTGCTCATAGGACCACAAACTGTATGTGATTCCACTCCATTTAGGACTGCGAAACAAACGCTAGCTCGCCTTACAAGAAACACACTCTGCTTTTGAGAAAAGAGCACTCTTCTACTATACTGTGTTTCGTTTGGGGTCCAAACAGTGAGCTTGCTCAGAACAAAAGAACTGTGCTTCCTGCACACACTGGCTATATCTAGTTCAACTCTGCTTAGGAAACTGACAAGAACAGTAGCTCCTCTTCAGTCCAATACACTGTACATGCTGGGAACAGACGCCAGTGCTATTTCACCTGTGTATGACAATGGGAGCGCAATAGTGACTCTTCTTACCAGAAAACAACTCTTGCTCGTAGGACCAGACACTGCATGTGATTCAACTCCATTTATAACTGGGAAACAAATGCTAGCTCGCCTTACAAGAAACACACTCTGCCTTTGAGAAAAGAGCACTCTTCTACTCTACTGTGTTTCCTATAGGGCCAGAATAGTGAGATTGCTCAGAACAAAAGAACTGTGCTTCCTACACACAGGGGCCATATCTAGTTCAACTCTGCTTAGGAAACTGAGAAGAACAGTAGCTCATCTTCAGTCCAATACAGTGTACTTGCTGGGAACAGATGCGAGGGCTATTTGCACTAAGTATGGCAATGGGAGCTCAATAGTGACTTTCCTTACCAGAAAACAACTCTAGCACGTAGTACCAAAAACTACATGTGATTCAACTCCATTTAGGACTGTGAAACAAACGCTAGCTTGCCTTACAAGAAACACACTCTGCTTTTGAGAAAAGAGCACTCTTCTACTCTACTGTGTTTCCTATAGGGCCAAAACAGTGAGCTTGCTCAGAACAAAAGAACTGTGCTTCCTACACTCACGGGCTATATCTAGTTCAACTCTGCTTAGGAAACTGACAAGAACAGTAGCTCCTCTTCAGTCCAATACACTGTACATGCTGGGAACAGACGCCAGTGCTATTTGCCCTGTGTATGATAATGGAAGCACAATAGTGACTCTTCTTACCAGAAAACAACTCTTGCTCATAGGACCTCAAACTGCATGTGATTCAACTCCATTTAGGACTGCGAAACACACGCTAGCTCGCCTTACAAGAAACACACTCTGCTTTTGAGAAAAGAGCACTCTTCTACTCTACTGTGTTTCCTTTGGGGTCCATACAGTGAGCTTGCTCAGAACAAAAGAACTGTGCTTCCTACACACACTGGCTATATCTAGTTCAACTCTGCTTAGGAAACTGATAAGAACAGTAGCTCCTCTTCAGTCCAAACACTGTACTTGCTGGGAACAGACGCCAGTGCTATTTGGCCTGTGTATGACAATGGGAGTTCAATAGTGACTCTTCGTACCAGAAAAAAAAATCTTGCTCGTAGGACCAGAAACTGCATGTGATTCAACTCCATTTAGGACTGCGCAACAAACGCTAGCTTGCCTTACAAGAAAAACACTCTGCTTTTGAGAAAAGGGCACTCTTCTACTCTAATGTGTTTCCTATGGGTTCGATCAGTGAGCTTACAGTACAAAAGAACTGTGCTTCCTACACACACGGGCCATATCTAGTTCAAATCTGCTTAGGAAACTGACAAGAACAGTAGCTCCTCTTCAGTCCAATACACTGAACTTGATGGGAACTGACGCGAGTCCTCTTTGCACTGTGTGTGGCAATGGGAGCACAATAGTGACTCTTCTTACCAGAAAACAACTCTTGCTCGTAGGACCAGAAACTGCATGTGATTCAACTCCATTTAGGACTGGGAAACAAATGCTAGCTCCCCTTACAAGAAACACACTCTGATTTTGAGAAAAGATCACTCTTCTACTCTACTGTGTTTCCTATAGGGCCAGAACAGTGAGCTTACTCAGAACAAAAGAACTGTGCTTCCTACACACACGGCCATATCTAGTTCAATTTTGCTTAGGAAACTAACAAGAACAGTAGATCCTCTTCAGTCCCATACACTGTACTTGCTGGGAACAGACGTGAGTGCTATTTGCACTGTATATGGCAATGGGAGTGAAATAGTGACTCTTCTTACCAGAAAACAACTCTTGCTCGTAGGACCAGAAACTGCATGTGATTCAACTCCTTTTAGGATGGAAAACAAACGCTAGATCGCCTTACAAGAAACACTCTCTGCTTTTGAGAAAAGAGTACTCTTCTACTCTACAGTGTTTCCTATGGGGTCCGAACAGTGAGCTTGCTCAGAACAAAAGAACTGTGCTTCCTACGCACACGGGCCCTATCTAGTTCAACTCTACTTAGGAAACTGACAAGAACAGTAGCTCCTTTTCAGTCCAATACACTGTACTTGCTGGGAACAGACGCGAGTGCTATTTGCACTGTGTATGACAATGGGAGCGCAATAGTGACTTTCCTTACCAGAAAACAACTATAGCTCGTAGAACCAGAAACTGCATGTGATTCAACTCCATTTAGGACTGGGAACCAAACCCTAGCTCGACTTACAGGAAACACACTCTGCTTCTCAGAAAAGAGCACTCTTCTACTCTACTGTGTTTCCTATAGGGCCAGAATAGTGAGCTTGCTCAGAACAAAAGATCTGTGCTTCCTACACACATGGCCATATCAAGTTCAATTCTGCTTAGGATACTGACAAGAACAGTAGCTCCTCTTCAGTCCAATACATTGTACATGCTGGGAACAGACGCCAGTGCTATTTGCCCTGTGTATGACAATGGGAGTGCAATAGTGACTCTTCTTACCAGAAAACAACTCTTGCTCGTAGGACCAGAAACTGCATGTGATTCTACTCCATTTAGCACTGGGAAACAAACGCTAGCTCGCCTTACAAGAAACACACTCTGCTTCTCAGAAAAGAGCACACTTCTACTCTACTGTGTTTCCTATAGGGCCAGAATAGTGAGCTTGCTCAGAACAAAAGAACTGTGCTTCCTACACACACGCGCCATATCTAGGTCAATTCTGCTTAGGAAACTGACAAGAACAGTAGATCCCATTCCGTCCCATACACTGTACTTGCTGGGAACAGACGCCAGTGCTATTTGCCCTGTGTATGACAATGGGAGCACAATAGTGACTCTTCTTACCAGAAAACTACTCTTGCTTGTAGGACCAGAAACTGCATGTGATTCAACTCCATTTAGGACTGGGAAACAAACGCTAGCTCGCTTTACAAGAAAAACACTCTGCTTTTGAGAAAAGAGCACTCTTCTACTCTACTGTGTTTCCTATAGGGCCAGAATAGTGAGCTTGCTCAGAACAAAAGAACTATGCTTCCTACACACACCGACTATATCTAGTTCAACTCTGCTTAGGAAACTGACAAGAACAGTAGATCCTCTTCAGTCCGATACACTGTACATGCTGGGAACAGACGCCAGTGCTATTTGCCCTGTGTATGTCAATGGGAGCACAATAGTGACTCTTCTTACCAGAAAACAACTCTTGCTCGTAGGACCAGAAACTGCATGGGATTCAACTCCATTTAGGACTGCGAAAGAAATGCTAGCTCGCCTACAAGAAAAACACTCTGCTTTTGAGAAAAGAGCACTCTTCTACTCTACAGTGATTCCTATGGGGTCTGAACAGTGAGCTTGCTCAGAACAAAAGAACTGTGCTTCCTACACACACGGGCCATATCCAGTTCAATTCTGCTTAGGAAACTGACAAGAACAGTAGATCCTCTTCAGTCCAATACACTGTACATGCAGGGGACAGATGCTAGTGCTATTTGCAATGTGTATGACAATGGGAACCCAATAGTGACTCTTCTTACCAGAAAACATCTCTTGCTCATAGGACCAGAAACTGCATGTGATTCAACTCCATTTAGGACTGCGCAACAAACGCTAGCTTGCCTTACAAGAAAAACACTCTGATTTTGAGAAAAGGGCACTCTTCTACTCTAATGTGTTTCCTATGGGTTCGATCAGTGAGCTTACAGTACAAAAGAACTGTGCTTCCTACACACACGGGCCATATCTAGTTCAACTCTGCTTAGGAAACTGACAAGAACAGTAGCTCCTCTTCAGTCCAATACACTGAACTTGATGGGAACTGACGCGAGTCCTCTTTGCACTGTGTGTGGCAATGGGAGGGCAATAGTGATTTTCCTTACCAGAAAACAACTCTTGCTCGTAGGACCAAAAACTGCATGTGATTCAACTCCATTTAGGACTAGGAAACAAATGCTAGCTCCCCTTACAAGAAACACACTCTGCTTTTGAGAAAAGAGCACTCTTCTACTCTACTGTGTTTCCTATAGGGCCAGAACAGTGAGCTTGCTCAGAACAAAAGAACTGTGCTTCCTACACACACGGCCATATCTCGTTCAATTTTGCTTAGGAAACTAACAAGAACAGTAGATCCTCTTCAGTCCCATACACTGTACTTGCTGGGAACAGACGCGAGTGCTATTTGCATGTATATGGCAATGGGAGCGAAATAGTGACTCTTCTTACCAGAAAACAACTCTTGCTCGTAGGACCAGAAACTGCATGTGATTCAACTCCGTTTAGGACGGGAAACAAACGCTAGCTCGCCTTACAAGAAACACTCTCTGCTTTTGAGAAAAGAGCACTCTTCTACTCTACTGTATTTCCTATAGGACCACAATAGTGAGCTTGCTCAGAACAAAAGAACTGTGCTTCCTACACAAACGGGACATATCTACTTCAACTCTGCTTAGGAAACTGACAAGAACAGTAGCTCCTCTTCATTCCAATACACTGTACTTGCTGTGAACACATGGGAGTGCTATTTGCACTGTGTATGGAAATGGGAGCGCAATAGTGACTCTTCTTACCAGATAACAACTCTTGCTCATAGGACTAGAAACTGCATGGGATTAAACTCCATTTCTTACTGGGAAACAAACACTAGCTCGCCTTACAAGAAACACACTCTGCTTTTGAGAAAAGACCACTCTTCTACTCTACTGTGTTTCCTATGGGATCCGAACAGTGAGCTTGCTCAGAACAAAAGAACTGTGCTTCCTACACACACGGGCCATATCTAGTTCAACTCTGCTTAGGAAACTGAGAAGAACAGTAGCTCCTCTTCAGTCCAATACCCTGTACTTGGTGGGAACAGACGCGAGAGCTATTTGCACTGTGTATGGTGGCGGGAGCGCAATAGTGACTTTCCTTACCAGAAAAGAACTCTTGTTCGTAGGACCAAAAACTGCATGTGATTCAACTCCATTTAGTACTGGGAAACAAACGCTAGATCGCCTTACAAGAAACACACTCTGCTTTTGAGAAAAGAGCACTCTTCTACTCTACTGTGTTTCCTATAGGGCCAAAACAGTGAGCTTGCTCAGAACAAAAGAACTGTGCTTCCTACACACACGGCCATATCTAGTTCAATTCTGCTTAGGAAACAGAGAAGAATAGTAGATCCTCTTCAGTCCAATACACTGTACATGCTTGGAACAGACGACAGTGCAATTTGCCCTGTGTATGACAACGCGAGCGCAATAGTGACTCTTCTTACCAGAAAACAACTCTTGCTCGTAGGACCAGAAACTGCATGTGATTCAACTCCATTTAGGACTGGGAAACAAACACTAGCTCTCCTTACAAGAAACATACTCTCCTTTTGAGAAAAGAGCACTCTTGTACTCTACTGTGTTTCCTATGGGGTCTGAACAGTTAGCTTGCTCAGAACAAAAGAACTGTGCTTCCTACACACACGGCCATATCTAGTTCAATTCTGTTTAGGAAACTTACAAGAACCGTAGATCCTCTTCAGTCCCATACACTATACTTGATGGGAACAAACTCGAGTGCTATTTGCACTGTGTATGTCAATGGGAGCACAATAGTGACTCTTCTTAATAGAAAACAACTCTTGCTCGTAGTACCAGAAACTGCATGGGATTCAACTCCATTTAGGACTGTGAAACAAATGCTAGCTTGCCTTACAAGAAACACACTCTGCTTTTGAGAAAAGGGCACTCTTCTACTCTACTGTTTTTCCTATGGGTTCGATCAGTGAGCTTACAGTAGAAAAGAACTGTGCTTCCTACACACACGAGCCATATCTAGTTCACCTCTGCTTAGGAAACTGACAAGAACAGTAGCTCCTCTTCAGTCCAATACACTGTACTTGATGGGAACAGAAGGGAGTCCTCTTTGCACTGTGTGTGTCAAAGGGAACGCAATAGTGACTTTCCTTACCAGAAAACAACTCTTGCTCGTAGGATCAGAAACTGCATGTGATTCAACTCCATTTAGGACTGGGAAACAAATGCTAGCGCCCCTTACAAGAAACACACTCTGCTTTTGAGAAAAGAGCACTCTTCTACTCTACTGTGTTTCCTATGGGGTCCGAACAGTGAGCTTGCTCAGAACAAAAGAACTGTGCTTCCTACACACACGGGACATATCTACTTCAACTCTGCTTAGGAAACTGACAAGAACAGTAGCTCCTCTTCATTCCAATACACTGTACTTGCTGTGAACAGATGCGAGTGCTATTTGCACTGTGTATGGAAATGGGAGCGCAATAGTGACTCTTCTTACCAGATAACAACTCTTGCTCGTAGGACTAGAAACTGCATGGGATTCAACTCCATTTCTTACTGGGAAACAAACACTAGCTTGCCTTACAAGAAACACACTCTGCTTTTGAGAAAAGACCACTCTTCTACTCTACTGTGTTTCCTATGGGATCCGAACAGTGAGCTTGCTCAGAACAAAAGAACTGTTCTTCCTACACACACGGGCCATATCTAGTTCAACTCTGCGTAGGAAACTGACAAGAACAGTAGCTCATCTTCAGTCCAATACCCTGTACTTGGTGGGAACAGACGCGAGAACTATTTGCACTGTGTATGGTGGCGGGAGCGCAATAGTGACTTTCCTTACCAGAAAAGAACTCTTGTTCGTAGGACCAAAAACTGCATGTGATACAACTCCATTTAGTACTGGGAAACAAACGCTAGATCGCCTTACAAGAAACACACTCTGCTTTTGAGAAAAGAGCACTCTTCTACTCTACTGTGTTTCCTATAGGGCCAAAACAGTGAGCTTGCTCAGAACAAAAGAACTGTGCTTCCTACACACATGGACATATCTAGTTCAATTCTGCTGAGGAAACTGACAAGGACAGTAGATCTTCTTCAGTCCAATACACTGTACATGCTGGGAACAGATGCCAGTGCTATTTGCCCTGTGTATGACAAAGGGAGCGCAACAGTCACTCTTCTTACCAGAAAACAACTCTTGCTCGTAGGACCAGAAACTGCATGTGATTCAACTCCATTTAGGACTGGGAAACAAACGCTAGCTCGCCTTACAAGAAACACACTCTGCTTTTGAGAAAAGAGCACTCTTCTACTCTACTGTGTTTCCTATAGGGCCAAAAGAGTGAGCTTGCTCAGAACAAAAAACTGTGCTTCCTACACACATGGCCATATCAAGTTCAATTCTGCTTAGGAAACTGACAAGAACAGAAGCTCCTCTTCAGTCCAATACACTGTACATGCTGGGAACAGACGCCAGTGCTATTTGCCCTGTGTATGACAATGGGAGTGCAATAGTGACTCTTCTTACCAGAAAACAACTCTTGCTCGTAGGACCAGAAACTGCATGGGATTCAACTCCATTTAGGACTGGGAAACAAACGCTAGCTCGCTTTACAAGAAAAACACTCTGCTTTTGAGAAGAGCACTCTTCTACTCTACTGTGTTTCCTATAGGGCCAGAATAGTGAGCTTGCTCAGAACAAAAGAACTGTGCTTCCTACACACAACAACAGTCACTCTTTTTACCAGAAAACAACTCTTGCTCATAGGACCAGAAACTGCATGTGATTCAACTCCATTTAGGACTGGGAAACAAATGCTAGCTCGCCTTATAAGAAACACACGCTGCTTTTGAGAAAAGAGCACTCTTCTAATCTACTGTGTTTACTATGGGTTCGAACAGTGAGCTTGCTCAGAACAAAAGAACTGTGCTTCCTACACACACGGGCCATATCTAGTTTAACTCCGCTTAGGAAACTGACAAGAACAGTAGCTCCTCTTCAGTCCAATACACTGTACTTGCTGGGAACAGACACGAGAGCTATTTGCAGTGTATATGGCAATGGGAGCGCAATAGTGACTCTTCTTACCACTTAACATCTCTTGCTCGTAGGACCAGAAACTGCATGGGATTCAACTCCATTTCAGACTGGGAAACATGCACTAGTTCGCCATACAAGATACACACTCTGCTTTTGAGCAAAGAGCACTCTTCTACTCTACAGTGTTTCCTATAGGGCCAAAACAGTGAGCTTGCTCAGAACAAAAGAACTGTGCTTCCTACACACACGGGCTATATCTAGTTCAATTCTCCTTAGGAAACTGACAAGAACAGTAGATCCTCTTCAGTCCAATACACTGTACATGCTGGGAACAGACGCCAGTGCTATTTGTCCTGTGTATGACAATGGGAGCGCAATAGTGACTCTTCTTACAGGAAAACAACTCTTGCTCTTAGGACCAGAAACTGCATGTGATTCAACTCCATTTAGGACTGGGAAACAAATGCTAGCTCGCCTTACAAGAAACCCACTCTGCTTTTGAGAAAAGAGCACTCTTCTACTCTACTCTGTTTCCTATGGGTTCGATAAGTGAGCTTACAGTACAAAAGAACTGGGCTTCCTACACACACGGGCCATATCTAGTTCAACTCTGCTTGGGAAACTGACAAGAACAGTAGCTCCTCTTCAGTTCAATACACTGTACTTGATGGGAACAGACGCGAATCCTCTTTGCACTGTGTGTGTCAATGGGAGCGCAATAGTGACTTTCCTTACCAGAAAACAACTCTAGCTCGTAGGACCAAAAACTGCATGTGATTCAACTCAATTTAGGACTGGGAAACAAACGCTAGCTCACCTTACAAGAAAAACACTCTGCTTTTGAGAAAAGAGCACTCTTCTACTCTACTGTGTTTCTTATACGCCAGAAGAGTGAGCTTGCTCAGAAAAAAAGAACTGTGCTTCCTACACACACGGGCTATATCTAGTTCAACTCTGTTTAGGAAACTGACAAGAACATTAGCTCCTCTTCAATCCAATACACTGTACTTGCTTGGAGCAGACTCGAGTGCTATTTGCACTGTGTATGGCAAAGGGAGCGCAATAGTGACTCTTCTTACCAGAAAACAACTCTTGCTCATAGGACCAGAAACTGCATGGGATTCAACTCCATTTAGGGCTGGGAAACAAAAGCTAGCTCGCCTTACAAGAAACACACTCTTCTTTTGAGAAAAGAGCACTCTTCTACTCTACTTTGTTTCCTATAGGGCCAAAACGGTGAGCTTGCTCAGAACAAAAGAACTGTGCTTCCTACACACACGAGCCATATCTAGTTCAACTCTGCTTAGGAAACTGACAATAACAGTAGATCCTCTTCAGTCCAATACACTGTACGTGCTGGGAACAGACGCCAGTGCTATTTGCCCTGTGTATGACAATGGGAGCGCAATAGTGACTCTTCTTACCAGAAAACAACTCTTGCTTCTAGGATCAGAAACTACATGTGATTCAACTCCATTTAGGACTGGGAAACAAACGCTAGCTCGCCTTACAAGAAATACACTCTGCTTTTGACAAAAGAGCACTCTTCTACTCTACTGTGTTTCGTATGGTGTCCGATCAGTGAGCTTGCTCAGAACAAAAGAACTGTGCTTCCTACATACACGGGCCATATCTAGTTCAAGTCTGCTTAAGAAACTGACAAGAACAGTAGCTCCTCTTCTGTCCAATACACTGTACTTGCAAAGAACAGTAGCGAGAGTTGTTAGCACTGTGTATGGCAGTAGGAGCGCAATAGTGACTCTTCTTACCAGAAAACAACTCTTGCTCATAGGACAAGAAACTGCATGTAATTCATCTCCATTTAGGACTGGGAACCAAATGCTAGCTCACCTTACAAGGAACACACTCTGCTTTTGAGAAAAGAGCACTCTTCTACTCCTCTGTGTTTCCTATAGGACCAGAACAGTGAGCTTGCTCAGAACAAAAGAACTGTGCTTCCTAAACTCACGGGCCATATCTCGTTCAACTCTGCTTAGGAAACTGACAAGAACAGTAGCTCCTCTTCAGTCCAATACACTGTACTTGCTGGGAACAGACGCGAGTGCTATTTGCACTGTTTATGGCAAAGGGAGCACAATAGTGACTTTCCTTACCAGAAAACATCCCTTCCTTGTAGGGCCAAAAACTGCATGTGATTCAACTCAATTTAGGACTGGGAAACAAACGCTAGCTCACCTTACAAGAAAAACACTCTGCTTTTGAGAAAAGAGCACTCTTCTACTCTACTGTGTTTCTTATAGGCCAGAAGAGTGAGCTTGCTCAGAAAAAAAGAACTGTGCTTCCTACACACACGGGCTATATCTAGTTCAACTCTGTTTAGGAAACTGACAAGAACATTAGCTCCTCTTCAATCCAATACACTGTACTTGCTGGGAGCAGACCCGAGTGCTATTTGCACTGTGTATGGCAAATGGAGCGCAATAGTGACTCTTCTTACCAGAAAACAACTCTTGCTCATAGGACCAGAAACTGCATGTTATTCAACTCCATTTAGGGCTAGGAAACAAAAGCTAGCTCGCCTTACAAGAAACACACTCTGCTTTTGAGAAAAGAGCTCTCTTCTACTCTACTTTGTTTCCTATAGGGCCAAAACGGTGAGCTTGCTCAGAACAAAAGAACTGTGCTTCCTACACACACCACCCATATCTAGTTCAACTCTGCTTAGGAAACTGACAATAACAGTAGATCCTCTTCAGTCCAATACACTGTACATGCTGGGAACAGACGCCAGTGCTATTTTCCCTGTGTAAGACAATGGGAGCGCAATAGTGACTCTTCTTACCAGAAAACTACTCTTGCTTCTAGGATCAGAAACTACATGTGATTCAACTCCATTTAGGACTGGGAAACAAACGCTAGCTCGCCTTACAAGAAATACACTCTGCTTTTGACAAAAGAGCACTCTTCTACTCTACTGTGTTTCGTATGGTGTCTGATCAGTGAGCTTGCTCAGAACAAAAGAACTGTGCTTCCTACATACACGGGCCATATCTAGTTCAAGTCTGCTTAAGAAACTGACAAGAACAGTAGCTCCTCTTCTGTCCAATACACTGTACTTGCAAAGAACAGTAGCGAGAGTTGTTAGCACTGTGTATGGCAGTAGGAGCGCAATAGTGACTCTTCTTACCAGAAAAAAACTCTTGCTCATAGGACAAGAAACTGCATGTAATTCAACTCCATTTAGGACTGGGAACCAAATGCTAGCTCACCTTACAAGAAACACACTCTGCTTTTGAGAAAAGAGCACTCTTCTACCCCTCTGTGTTTCCTATAGGACCAGAACAGTGAGCTTGCTAGGTACAAAAGAACTTAGTTTCCTACACACACGGGCCATATCTAGTTCAACTCTGGTTAGGAAACTGACAAGAACAGTAGCTCCTCTTCAGTCCAATACACTGTACTTGCTGGGAACAGACGCGAGTGCTATTTGCACTGTGTATGGCAAAAGGAGCACAATAGTGACTTTCCTTTCCAGAAAAAACTCTTGCTCGGAGGACCAGAAACTGCATGAGATTCAACTTAATTTAGGACTGGGAAACAAACGCTAGCTCGCCTTACAAGAAACACGCTCTGCTTTTGAGAAAAGAGCACTCTTCTACTCTACTGTGTTTCCTACAGGGCCAGAACAGTCAGCTTGCTCAGAACAAAAGATCTGTGCTTCCTACACACACGGGCCATATCTAGTTCAACTTTGCATAGGAAACTGACAAGAACAGTAGATCCTCTTCAGTCCAATACACTGTACATCCTGGGAACAGACGCGAGTCCTATTTGCCCTGTGTATGGCAATGGGAACACAATAGTGACTCTTCTTACTAGAAAACAACTCTTGCTTGTAGGACCAGAAACTGCATGTGATTCAACTCCATTTAGGACTGGGAAACAAAAGCTAGCTCGCCTTACAAGAAACACACTCTGCTTTTGAGAAAAGAGCACTCTTCTTCTCTACTGTGTTTCCTATAGGGCCAAAACAGTGAGCTTGCTCAGAACAAAAGAACTGTGCTTCCTACACACACCGGCCATATCTAGTTCAACTCTGCTTAGGAAACTGACAAGAACAGTAGATCCTCTTCAGTCCAATACACTGTACATGCTGGGAACAAACGCCAGTGCTATTTGCCCTGTGTATGACAATGGGAGCGCAATAGTGACTCTTCTTACCAGAAAACAACTCTTGCTCGTAGGACCAGAAACTGCATGGGATTCAACTCCGTTTCTGACTGGGAAACAAACACTAGCTAGCCTTACAAGAAACACACTCTGCTTTTGAGAAAAGAGCACACTTCTACTCTACTGTGTTTACTATGGGGTCCGATAAATTGAGCTTGCTCAGAACAAAAGAACTTTGCTTCACACACACGGGCCATACCTAGTTCAACTCTGCTTAGGAAACTGACAAGAACAGTAGGTCCTCTTCAGTCAAATACACTGTACTTGCTGGGAACAGACATGAGTGCTATTTGCACTGTTTATCTAAAAGGGAGCACAATAGTGACTTTCCTTACCAGAATACATCCCTTGCTCGTAGGACCAGAAACTGCATGTGATTCAACTCCATTTTGGACTGGGAAACAAACGCTAGCTCGCCTTACAAGAAACACACTCTGCTTTTGAGAAAAGAGCACTCTTCTCTTCTACTGTGTTTCCTATGGGGTCCGAACAGTGAGCTTGCTCAGAACAAAAGAACTGTGCTTCCTACACTCCCGGGCCATATCTAGTTCAACTCTGCTTACGAAACTGACAAGAACAGTAGATCATGTTCAGTCCAATACACTGTACATGCTGGGAACAGACGCGAGTGCTATTTGCCCTGTGTATGAAAATGGGAGCACAATAGTGACTCTTCTTACCAAAAAACAACTCTTGCTTGTAGGACCAGAAACTGCATGTGATTCAACTCCATTTAGGACTGGGAAACAAACGCTAGCTCGCTTTACAAGAAACACACTCTGCTTTTGAGAAAAGAGCACTCTTCTACTCTACTGTGTTTCCTATAGGGCCAAAACAGTGAGCTTGCTCAGAACAAAAGAACTGTGCTTCCTACACACACCACCCATATCTAGTTCAACTCTGCTTAGGAAACTGACAAGAACAGTAGATACTCTTCAGTCCAATACACTGTACATGCTGGGAACAGACGCCAGTGCTATTTGCCCTGTGTATGACAATGGGAGCCCAATAGTGACTCTTCTTACCAGAAAACAACTCTTGCTCCTAGGATCAGAAACTGCATGTGATTCAACTCTATTTAGGACTGGGAAACAAACGCTAGCTCGCCTTACAGGAAATACACTCTGCTTTTGAGAAAAGAGCACTCTTCTACTCTACTGTGTTTCCTATGGGGTCCGAACAGTGAGCTTGCTCAGAACAAAAGAACTGTGCTTCCTACACACACGTGCCATATCTAGTTCAACTCTGCTTAGGAAATTGACAAGAACAGTAGCTCCTCTACTGTCCAATACACTGTACTTGCAAAGAACAGTAGCAAGTGTTGTTTGCACTGTGTATGGCAGTAGGAGCGCAATAGTGACTCTTCTTACCAGAAAACAACTCTTGCTCATAGGACAAGAAACTGCATGTAATTCAACTCCATTTAGGACTGGGAAAAAAAAGCTAGCTCACCTTACAAGAAACACACTCTGCTTTTGAGAAAAGAGCACTCTTCTACTCTACTGTGTTTCCTATAGGGCCAGAACAGTGAGCTTGCTCAGGACAAAAGAACTGTGCTTCCTACACACACCGGTCATATCTAGTTCAACTCTGCTTAGGAAACTGACAAGAACAGTAGATCCTCTTCAGTGCAATACACTGTACTTGCTGGGAGTAGACGCGAATGCTATTTGCACTGTGTATGGCATAGAAAGCGAAATAGTGACTCTTCTTTCCAGAAAACAACTCTTGCTCGTAGGACCAGAAACTGCATGGGATTCAACTCGTTTCTGACTGGGAAACAAACACTACCTATCCTTACAAGAAACACACTCTGCTTTTGAGAAAAGAGCACTCTTCTACTCTACTGTGTTTACTATGGTGTCCGAAAATTTAGCTTGCTCAGAACAAAAGAACTGTGCTTCACACTCCCGGGCCATATCTAGTTCAACTCTGTTTAGGAAACTGACAAGAACAGTAGCTCCTCCTCTGTCCAATACACTGTACTTGCTGGGAACAGACGCGAGTGCTATTTGCACTGTGTATGGCAATGGTAGAAAAATAGTGACTCTTCTTACTAGAAAAGAACTCTTGCTTGTAGGACCAGAAACTGCATGTGATTCAACTCCATTTAGGACTGGGAAACAAATGCTAGCTCACCTTACAAGAACCACACTCTGCTTCTGAGAAAAGAGCACTCTTCTACTCTTCTGTGTTTCCTAAAGGGCCAGAACAGTGAGCTTGCTCAGAACAAAAGAACTGTGCTTCCTACACACACGAGCCATATCTAGTTCAACTCTGCTTAGGAAACTGACAAGAACAGCAGCTCCTCTTCAGTCCAATACACTGTACTTGCTGGGAACAGACGTGAGTGCTATTTGCACTGTTTATCGCAAAAGGAGCACATTAGTGACTTTCCTTATCAGAATACATCCCTTGCTCGTAGGATCAGAAAGTGCATGTGATTCAACTCCATTTTGGACTGAGAAACAAATGCTAGCTCGCCTTACAAGAAACACACTCTGCTTTTGAGAAAAGAGTACTCTTCTACTCTACTGTGTTTCCTATAGTGCCAGAACAGTGAGCTTGCTCAGAACAAAAGAACTGTGCTTCCTACACACACGGGCCATATCTAGTTCAACTCTGCTTAGGAAACTGACAAGAGCAGTAGATCATCTTCAGTCCAATACACTGTACTTGCTGGGAACAGACGCGAGTGCTATTTGCCCTGTGTATGACAATGGGAGCGCAATAGTGACTCTTCTTACCAGAAAACAACTCTTGTTCTTAGGACCAGAAACTGCATGTGATTCAACTCCATTTAGGACTGGGAAACAAACGCTAGCTCGCTTTACAAGAAACACACTCTGCTTTTCAGAAAAGAGCACTCTTCTATTCTACTGTGTTTCCTATGGGGTCAGAACAGTGAGCTTACTCAGAACAAAATCACTGTTCTTCCTACACACATGGCCATATCTAGTTCAATTCTGCTGAGGAAACTGACAAGAACAGTAGCTCCTCTTCAGTCCAACACACTGTACTTGATGGGAAGAGACGCGAGTACTCTTTGCACTGTTGTGGCAATGGGAGCGCAATAGTGACTTTCCTTACCAGAAAACAACTCTAGCTCGTAGGACCAAAAACTGCATGTGATTCAACTCCATTTAGGACTGGGAAACAAACGCTAGCTCGCCTTACAAGGAACACACTCTGCTTTTGAGAAAAGAGCACTCTTCTACTCTGCTGTGTTTTCTATAGGGCCAAAACAGTGAGCTTGCTCAGAACAAAAGAACTGTGCTTCCTACACACATGGCCATATCTAGTTCAATTCTGCTTAGGAAACTGACAAGAACAGTAGATCCTTTTCAGTCCAATAAACTGTACATGCTGGGAACAGACGCCAATACAATTTGCCCTGTGTATGACAATGGGAGCACAATAGTGACTCTTTTTAATAGAAAACAACTCTTGCTTGTAGGATCAGAAACTGCATGTGATTCAACTCCATTTAGGACTGGGAAACAAATGCTAGCTTGCCTTACAAGAAACACACTCTATTTTTGAGAAAAGGGCACTCTTCTACTCTACTGTGTTTCCTATGGGTTCGATCAGTGAGCTTACAGTAGAAAAGAACTGTGCTTCCTACACACACGGGCCATATCTAGTTCAACTCTGCTTAGCAAACTGACAAGAACAGTAGCTCCTCTTCAGTCCAATACACTGTACTTGATGGGAACAGACGCGAGTCCTCTTTGCAGTGTGTGTGGCAATGGGAGCGCAATAGTGACTTTCCTTACCAGAAAACAACTCTAGCTCGTAGGACCAAAAACTGCATGTTATTCAACTCAATTTAGGACTGGGAAACAAACGCTAGCTCGCCTTACAAGAAACACACTCTGCTTTTGAGAAAAGAGCACTCTTCTACTCTACTGTGTTTCCTATAGGGCCAAAAGATTGAGCTTGCTCAGAACAAAAGAACTGTGCTTTCTACACACACGGCCATATCTAGTTCAATTCTGCTTAGGGAACTGACAAGAACAGTAGCTCCTCTTCAGTCCAATACACTGTACATGCTGGGAACAGACGCCAGTGCTATTTGCCCTGTGTATGACAATGGGAGTGCAATAGTGTCTCTTCTTACTGGAAAACAACTCTTGCTCGTAGGACCAGAGACTGCATGTGATTCAACTGCACTTAGGACTGGGAAACAAATGCTTCCTCGCCTTACAAGAAACACACTCTGCTTTTCAGAAAAGAGCACTCTTCTACTCTACAGTGTTTCCTATAGGGCCAGAATAGTGAGCTTGCTCAGAACAAAAGAACTGTGCTTCCTACACACACGGGCCATACCTAGTTTAATCCGCTTAGGAAACTGACAGGAACAGTAGCTTCTCTTCAGTCCAATACACTGTACTTGCTGGGAACAGACGCGAGAGCTATTTGCACTGTATATGGCAAAGGGAGCGCAATAGTGACTCTTCTTACCAGTTAACATCTCTTGCTCGTAGGACCAGAAACTGCATGGGATTCAACTCCATTTCAGACTGGGAAACAAGCACTAGTTCGCCTTACAAGAAACACACTCTGCTTTTGAGAAAAGAGCACTCTTCTACTCTACTGTGTTTCCTATGGGGTCCGAACAGTCAGCTTGCTCAGAAAAATAGAACTGTGCTTCGTACACACAGGGGCCATATCTAGTTCAACTCTGCTTAGGAAACTGACAAGAACAGTAGCTCCTCTTCAGTCCAATACACTGTACTTGATGGGAACAGACGCGAGTCCTCTTTGCACTGTGTGTGGCAATGGGAGCGCAATAGTGACTTTCCTTACCAGAAAACAACTCTAGCTCGTAGGACCAAAAACTGCACATGATTCAACTCCATTTAGGACTGGGAAACAAACGCTAGCTCGCCTTACAAGAAACTCACTCTGTTTTGAGAAAAGAGCACTCTTCTACTCTACTGTGTTTCCTATATGGCCAAAACAGTGAGCTTGCTCAGGACAAAAGAACTGTTCTTCCTACACACACCGGTCATATCTAGTTCAACTCTGCTTAGGAAACTGACAAGAACAGTAGATCCTCTTCAGTGCAATACACTGTACTTGCTGGTAGTAGACGCGAATGCTATTTGCACTGTGTATGGCATAGAAAGCGAAATAGTGACTCTTCTTTCCAGAAAACAACTCTTGCTCGTAGGACCAGAAACTGCATGGGATTCAACTCCGTTTCTGACTGGGAAACAAACACTACCTATCCTTCCAAGAAACACACTCTGCTTTTGAGAAAAGAGCACTCTTCTACTCTACTGTGTTTACTATGGGGTCCGAAAATTTAGCTTGCTCAGAACATAAGAACTGTGATTCACACTCCCGGGCCATATCTAGTTCAACTCTGCTTAGGAAATTGACAAGAACAGTAGCTCCTCTTCTGTCCAATACACTGTACTTGCTGGGAACAGACGCGAGTGCTATTTGCACTGTGTATGGCAATGGTAGAAAAATAGTGACTCTTCTTACTAGAAAAGAACTCTTGCTCGTAGGACCAGAAACTGCATGGGATTCAACTCCATTTAGGACTGGGAAACAAACGCTAGCTCACCTTACAAGAACCACACTCTGCTTCTGAGAAAAGAGCACTCTTCTACTCTTCTGTGTTTCCTATAGGGCCAGAACAGTGAGCTTGCTCAGAACAAAAGAACTGTGCTTCCTACACACACGAGCCATATCTAGTTCAACTCTGCTTAGGAAACTGACAAGAACAGCAGCTCCTCTTCAGTCCAATACACTGTACTTGCTGGGAACAGACGTGAGTGCTATTTGCACTGTTTATCGCAAAGGGAGCACATTAGTGACTTTCCTTATCAGAATACATCCCTTGCTCGTAGGATCAGAAACTGCATGTGATTCAACTCCATTTTGGACTGAGAAACAAATGCTAGCTCGCCTTACAAGAAACACACTCTGCTTTTGAGAAAAGAGTACTCTTCTACTCTACTGTGTTTCCTATAGTGCCAGAACAGTGAGCTTGCTCAGAACAAAAGAACTGTGCTTCCTACACACACGGGCCATATCTAGTTCAACTCTGCTTAGGAAACTGACAAGAGCAGTAGATCATCTTCAGTCCAATACACTGTACTTGCTGGGAACAGACGCGAGTCCTATTTGCCCTGTGTATGACAATGGGAGCGCAATAGTGACTCTTCTTACCAGAAAACAACTCTTGTTCGTAGGACCAGAAACTGCATGTGATTCAACTCCATTTTGGACTGAGAAACAAATGCTAGCTCACCTTACAAGAAACACTCTCTGCTTTTGAGAAAAGAGCACTCTTCTACTCTACTGTGTTTCCTATAGGGCCAGAAAGTGAGCTTGCTCAGAACAAAAGAACTGTGCATCCTACAAACACTGGCTATATCTAGTTCAATTCTGCTTAGGAAACTGACAAGAACAGTTGGTCCACTTCAGTCCAATACACTGTACTTGCTGGGTACAAACGCCAGTGCAATTTGCCCTGTGTATGACAATGGGAGCTCAATAGTGACTCTTCTTACCAGAAAAAAACTCTTGCTCGTAGGACCAGAAACTGCTTGTGATTCAACTCCATTTAGGACTGGGAAACAAACGCTAGCTCGCCTTACAAGAAACACACTCTGCTTTTTTGAAAAGAGCACTCTTCTACTCTACAGTGTTTCCTATGGGGTCTGAACAGTGAGCTTGCTCAGAACAAAAGAGCTGTGCTTCCTACACACACGGGCCATATCTAGTTCAACTCTGCTTAGGAAACTGACAAGGACAGTAGCTCCTCTTCTGTCCAATACACTGTACTTGCAAAGAACAGTAGCAAGTGTTGTTTGCACTGTGTATGGCAATAGGATCGCAATAGTGACTCTTCTTACCAGAAAACAACTCTTGCTCATAGGACAAGAAACTGCATGTAATTCAACTACATTTAGGACTGGGAAACAAACGCTAGCTCACCTTACAAGAAACACACTCTGCTTTTGAGAAAAGAGCACTCTTCTACTTTACTGTGTTTCCTTTAGGGCCAGAACAGTGAGCTTGCTCAAAACAAAAGAACTGTGCTTCCTACACACACGGGCTATATCTAGTTCAACTCTGCTTAGGAAACTGACAAGAACAGTAGCTCCTCTTCAGTCCAATACACTGTACTTGCTGGGAGTAGACGCGAGTGCTATTTGCACTGTGTATGGCAAAGAAAGCGAAATAGTGACTCTTCTTACCAGAAAACAATTCTTGCTCGTAGGATCATAAACTGCATGTGATTCAACTCCATTTAGGACTGGGAAACAAACGCTAGCTCGTCTTACAAGAAACACACTCTGCTTTTGAGAAAAGATCACTCTTCTACTCTATTGTTTTTTCTATAGTTCCTGAACAGTGAGCTTGCTCAGAACAAAAGAACTGTGCTTCCTACACACATGGGCCATATCTAGTTCAATTCTGCTTAAGAAACTGACAAGAACAGTAGATCCTCTTCAGTCCAATACACTGTACATGCTGGGAACAGACGCCAGTGCTATTTGCCTGTGTATGTCAATGGGAGTGCAATAGAGACTATTCTTAACAGAAAACAACACTTGCTCGTAGGACCAGAAACTGCATGTGATTCAACTCCATTTAGGACTGGGAAACAAATGCTTGCTCGCCTTACAAAAAACACACTCTGCTTTTGAAAAAAGAGTACTCTTCTACTCTACTGTGTTTCCTACAGGGCCAGAAGAGTGAGCTTGCTCAGAACAAAAGAAGTGTACTTCCTACACACACGGGCCATATCTAGTTCAACTTTGCTTAGGAAACTGACAAGAACAGTAGATCCTCTTCAGTCCAATACACTGTACATCCTGGGAACAGACGCGAGTCCTCTTTCCCTGTGTATGGCAATGGGAACACAATAGTGACTCTTCTTACTAGAAAACAACTCTTGCTTGTAGGACCAGAAACTGCATGTAATTCAACTCCATTTAGGACTGGGAAACAAAAGCTACCTCGCCTTACAAGAAACACACTCTGCTTTTGAGAAAAGAGCACTCTTCTACTCTACTGTGTTTCTTATAGGGCCAAAACAGTGAGCTTGCTCAGAACAAAAGAACTGTGCTTCCTACACACACGGGCCATATCTAGTTCAACTCTGCTTAGGAAACTGACAAGAACAGTAGATCCTCTTCAGTCCAATACACTGTACATGCTGGGAACAGACGCCAGTGCTATTTGCCCTGTGTATGACAATGGGAGCGCAATAGTGACTCTTCTTACCAGAAAACAACACTTGCTCGTAGGACCAGAAACTGCATGGGATTCAACTCCGTTTCTGACTGGGAAACAAACACTAGCTAGCCTTACAAGAAACACACTCTGCTTTTGAGAAAAGAGCACTCTTCTACTCTACTGTGTTTACTATGGGGTCCGAAAATTGAGCTTGCTCAGAACAAAAGAACTGTGCTTCACACACACGGGCCATATCTAGTTCAACTCTGCTTAGGAAACTGACAAGAACAGTACCTCCTCTTCAGTCCAATATATTGTACTTGCTGGGAACAGACATGAGAGCTATTTGCACTGTTTATCTCAAAGGGAGCACAATAGTGACTTTCCTTACCAGAACACATCCCTTGCTCGTAGGACCAGAAACTGCATGTGATTCAACTCTATTTTGGACTGCGAAACAAACGCTAGCTCGCCTTACAAGAAACACACTCTCGTTTTGAGAAAAGAGCACTCTTCTATTCTACTGTGTTTCCTATGGGGTCCGAACAGTGAGCTTGCTCAGAACAAAAGAACTGTGCTTCCTACACTCCCGGGCAATATCTAGTTCAACTCTGCTTAGGAAACTGACAAGAACAGTAGATCATCATCAGTCCAATACACTGTACATCCTGGGAACAGACGCGAGTGCAATTTGCCCTGTGTATGACAATGGGAGCACAATAGTGACTCTTCTTACCAAAAAACAACTCTTGCTTGTAGGACCAGAAACTGCATGTGATTCAACTCCATTTAGGACTGGGAAACAAACGCTAGCTCGTCTTACAAGAAACACACTCTGCTTTTGAGAAAAGATCACTCTTCTACTCTACTATTTTTTCTATAGTTCCTGAACAGTGAGCTTGCTCAGAACAAAAGAACTGTGCTTCCTACACACATGGGCCATATCTAGTTCAATTCTGCTTAAGAAACTGACAAGAACAGTAGATCCTCTTCAGTCCAATACACTGTACATGCTGGGAACAGACGCCAGTGCTATTTGCCCTGTGTATGACAATGGGAGTGCAATAGAGACTCTTCTTAACAGAAAACAACACTTGCTCGTAGGACCAGAAACTGCATGTGATTCAACTCCATTTAGGACTGGGAAACAAATGCTTGCTCGCCTTACAAAAAACACACTCTGCTTTTGAAAAAAGAGCACTCTTCTACTCTACTGTGTTTCCTACAGGGCCAGAAGAGTGAGCTTGCTCAGAACAAAAGAAGTGTACTTCCTACACACACGGGCCATATCTAGTTCAACTTTGCTTAGGAAACTGACAAGAACAGTAGATCCTCTTCAGTCCAATACACTGTACATCCTGGGAACAGACGCGAGTCCTCTTTGCCCTGTGTATGGCAATGGGAACACAATAGTGACTCTTCTTACTAGAAAACAACTCTTGCTTGTAGGACCAGAAACTGCATGTAATTCAACTCCATTTAGGACTGGGAAACAAAAGCTAGCTCGCCTTACAAGAAACACACTCTGCTTTTGAGAAAAGAGCACTCTTCTACTCTACTGTGTTTCTTATAGGGCCAAAACAGTGAGCTTGCTCAGAACAAAAGAACTGTGCTTCCTACACACACGGGCCATATCTAGTTCAACTCTGCTTAGGAAACTGACAAGAACAGTAGATCCTCTTCAGTCCAATACACTGTACATGCTGGGAACAGACGCCAGTGCTATTTGCCCTGTGTATGACAATGGGAGCGCAATAGTGACTCTTCTTACCAGAAAACAACACTTGCTCGTAGGACCAGAAAGTGCATGGGATTCAACTCCGTTTCTGACTGGGAAACAAACACTAGCTAGCCTTACAAGAAACACACTCTGCTTTGGAGAAAAGAGCACTCTTCTACTCTACTGTGTTTACTATGGGGTCCGAAAATTGAGCTTGCTCAGAACAAAAGAACTGTGCTTCACACACACGGGCCATATCTAGTTCAACTCTGCTTAGGAAACTGACAAGAACAGTACCTCCTCTTCAGTCCAATATACTGTACTTGCTGGGAACAGACATGAGAGCTATTTGCACTGTTTATCTCAAAGGGAGCACAATAGTGACTTTCCTTACCAGAACACATCCCTTGCTCGTAGGACCAGAAATTGCATGTGATTCAACTCCATTTTGGACTGCGAAACAAACGCTAGCTCGCCTTACAAGAAACACACTCTCGTTTTGAGAAAAGAGCACTCTTCTATTCTACTGTGTTTCCTATGGGGTCTGAACAGTGAGCTTGCTCAGAACAAAAGAACTGTGCTTCCTACACTCCCGGGCAATATCTAGTTCAACTCTGCTTAGGAAACTGACAAGAACAGTAGATCATCATCAGTCCAATACACTGTACATCCTGGGAACAGACGCGAGTGCTATTTGCCCTGTGTATGACAATGGGAGCGCAATAGTGACTCTTCTTACCAAAAAACAACTCTTGCTTGTAGGACGAGTAACTGCATGTGATTCAACTCCATTTAGGACTGGGAAACAAACGCTAGCTCGCTTTACAAGAAACACACTCTGCTTTTCAGAAAAGAGCACTCTTCTATTCTACTGTGTTTCCTATGGGGTCAGAACAGTGAGCTTACTCAGAACAAAAGCACGGTGCTTCCTACACACATGGCCATATCTAGTTCAATTCTGCTGAGGAAACTGACAAGAACAGTAGCTCCTCTTCAGTCCAACACACTGTACTTGATGGGAAGAGACGCGAGTACTCTTTGCACTGTTTGTGGCAATGGGAGCGCAATAGTGACTTTCCTTACCAGAAAACAACTCTAGCTCGTAGGACCAAAAACTGCATGTGATTCAACTCCATTTAGTACTGGGAAACAAACGCTAGCTCGCCTTACAAGGAACATACTCTGCTTTTGAGAAAAGAGCACTCTTCTACTCTGCTGTGTTTTCTATAGGGCCAGAACAGTGAGCTTGCTCAGAACAAAAGAACTGTGCTTCCTACACACATGGCCATATCTAGTTCAATTCTGCTTAGGAAACTGACAAGAACAGTAGATCCTTTTCAGTCCAATAAACTGTACATGCTGGGAACAGACGCCAATGCAATTTGCCCTGTGTATGACAATGGGAGCACAATAGTGACTCTTTTTAATAGAAAACAACTCTTGCTCGTAGGACCAGAAACTGCATGTGATTCAACTCCATTTAGTACTGGGAAACAAATGCTAGCTCGCCTTACAAGAAACACACTCTGTTATTGAGAAAAGGGCACTCTTCTACTCTACTGTGTTTCCTATGGGTTCGATCAGTGAGCTTACAGTAGAAAAGAACTGTGCTTCCTACACACACGGGCCATATCTAGTTCAACTCTGCTTCGGAAACTGACAAGAACAGTAGCTCCTCTTCAGTCCAATACACTGTACTTGATGGGAACAGACGCGAGTCCTCTTTGCAGTGTGTGTGGCAATGGGAGCGCAATAGTGACTTTCCTTACCAGAAAACAACTCTAGCTCGTAGGACCAAAAACTGCATGTTATTCAACTCAATTTAGGACTGGGAAACAAACGCTAGCTCGCCTTACAAGAAACACACTCTGCTTTTGAGAAAAGAGCACTCTTCTACTCTACTGTGTTTCCTATAGGGCCAAAAGATTGAGCTTGCTCAGAACAAAAGAACTGTGCTTCCTACACACACGGCCATATCTAGTTCAATTCTGCTTAGGGAACTGACAAGAACAGTAGCTCCTCTTCAGTCCAATACACTGTACATGCTGGGAACAGACGCCAGTGCTATTTGCCCTGTGTATGACAATGGGAGTGCCATAGTGTCTCTTCTTACCGGAAAACAACTCTTGCTCATAGGACCAGAAACTGCATGTGATTCAACTGCATTTAGGACTGGGAAACAAATGCTTCCTCGCCTTACAAGAAACACACTCTGCTTTTCAGAAAAGAGCACTCTTCTACTCTACTGTGTTTCCTATAGGGCCAGAATAGTGAGCTTGCTCAGAACAAAAGAACTGTGCTTCCTACACACACGGGCCATATCTAGTTTAACTCCGCTTAGGAAACTGACAAGACCAGTGGCTCCTCTTCAGTCCAATACACTGTACTTGCTGGGAACAGACGCGAGAGCTATTTGCACTGTATATGGCAATGGGAGCACAATAGTGACTCTTCTTACCAGTTAACATCTCTTGCTCGTAGGTCGAGAAACTGCATGGGATTCAACTCCATTTCAGACTGGGAAACAAGCACTAGTTCGCCTTACAAGAAACACACTCTGCTTTTGAGAAAAGAGCACTCTTCTACTCTACTGTGTTTCCTATGGTGTCCGAACAGTCAGTTTGCTCAGAACAAAAGAACTGTGCTTCCTACACACAGGGGCCATATCTAGTTAAACTCTGCTTAGGAAACTGACAAGAACAGTAGCTCCTCTTCAGTCCAATACACTGTACTTGATGGAAACAGACGCGAGTCCTCTTTGCACTGTGTGTGGCAATGGGAGCGCAATAGTGACTTTCCTTACCAGAAAACAACTCTAGCTCCTAGGACCAAAAACTGCATGTGATTCAACTCCATTTAGGACTGGAAAACAAACGCTAGCTCGCCTTAAAAGAAACTCACTCTGCTTTTGAGAAAAGAGCACTCTTCTACTCTACTGTGTTTCCTATATGGCCAAAACAGTGAGCTTGCTCAGAACAAAAGAACTGTGCTTCCTACACACACGGCCATATCTAGTTCAATTCTGTTTAGGAAACTGACAAGAACAGTAGATCCTCTTCAGTCCAATACACTGTACATGCTGGGAACAGACGCCAGTGCTATTTGTCCTGTGTATGACAATGGGAGCGCAATAGTGACTCTTCTTACCAGAAAACAACTCTTGCTCGTAGAACCAGAAACTGCATGTGATTCAACTACATTTAGGACTGGGAAACAAATGCTAGCTCGCCTTAAAAGATACACACTCTGCTTTTGAGAAAAGAGCACTCTTCTACTCTTCTCTGTTTCCTATTGGTTCGATCAGTGAGCTTACAGTACAAAAGAACTGGGCTTCCTACACACACGGGCCATATCTAGTTCAACTCTGCTTAGGAAACTGACAAGAACAGAAGCTCCTCTTCAGTCCAATACACTGTACTTGATGGGAACAGACACGAGTACTCTTTGCACTGTGTGTGGCAATGGGAGCGCAATAGTGATTTTTCTTACCAGAAAACAACTCTTGCTCGTAGGATCAAAAACTGCATGTGATTCAACTCCATTTAGGACTGGGAAACAAACGCTAGCTCCCCTTACATGAAACACACTCTGCTTTTGAGAAAAGATCACTCTTCTACTCTACTGTGTTTCCTATAGGGCCAGAACAGTGAGCTTACTCAGAACAAAAGAACTGTGCTTCCTACACACACGGCCATATCTAGTTCAATTTTGCTTAGGAAACTAACAAGAACAGTAGATCCTCTTCAGTTCCATACACTGTACTTGCTGGGAACAGACGCGAGTGCTATTTGCACTGTATATGGCAATGGGAGTGAAATAGTGACTCTTCTTACCAGAAAACAACTCTTGCTCGTAGGACCAGAAACTGCATGTGATTCAACTCCTTTTAGGACGGAAAACAAACGCTAGATCGCCTTACAAGAAACACTCTCTGCTTTTGAGAAAAGAGCACTCTTCTACTCTACAGTGTTTCCTATGGGGTCCGAACAGTGAGCTTGCTCAGAACAAAAGAACTGTGCTTCCTACACACACGGGCCCTATCTAGTTCAACTCTACTTAGGAAACTGACAAGAACAGTAGCTCCTCTTTAGTCCAATACTCTGTACTTGCTGGGTACAGACGCGAGTGCTATTTGCACAGTGTATGTCAATGGGAGCGCAATAGTGACTTTCCTTACCAGAAAACAACTATAGCTCGTAGAAACAGAAACTGCATGTGATTCAACTCCATTTAGGACTGGGAACCAAACGCTAGCTCGACTTACAGGAAACACACTCTGCTTTGGAGAAAAGAACCCTCTTCCACTCTACTGTGTTTCCTATAGGGTCAAAAGAGTGAGCTTGCTCAGAACAAAAGAACTGTGCTTCCTACACACATGGCCATATCAAGTTCAATTCTGCTTAGGAAACTGATAAGAACAGTAGCTCCTCTTCAGTCCAATACACTGTACATGCTGGGAACAGACGCCAGTGCTATTTGCCCTGTGTATGACAATGGGAGTGCAATAGTGACTCTTCTTACCAGAAAACAACTCTTGCTCGTAGGACCAGAAACTGCATGTGATTCAACTCCATTTAGGACTGGGAAACAAACGCAAGCTCGGCTTACAAGAAACACACTCTGCTTCTCAGAAAAGAGCACTCTTCTACTCTACTGTGTTTCCTATAGGGCCAGAATAGTGTGCTTGCTCAGAACAAAAGAACTGTGCTTCCTACACACACGTGCCATATCTAGGTCAATTCTGCTTAGGAAACTGACAAGAAGAGTAGATCCTCTTCCGTCCCATACACTGTACTTGCTGGGAACAGACGCCAGTGCTATTTGCCCTGTGTATGACAATGGGAGCACAATAGTGACTCTTCTTACCAGAAAACTACTCTTGCTTGTAGGACCAGAAACTGCATGTGATTCAACTCCATTTAGGACTGGGAAACAAACGCTAGCTCGCTTTACAAGAAAAACACTCTGCTTTTGAGAAAAGAGCACTCTTCTACTCTACTGTGTTTCCTATAGGGCCAGAATAGTGAGCTTGCTCAGAACAAAAGAACTGTGCTTCCTACACACACCGACTATATCTAGTTCAACTCTGCTTAGGAAACTGACAAGAACAGTAGATCCTCTTCAGTCCAATACACTGTACATGCTGGGAACAGACGCCAGTGCTATTTGCCCTGTGTATGTCAATGGGAGCGCAATAGTGACTCTTCTTACCAGAAAACAACTCTTGCTCGTAGGACCAGAAACTGCATGGGATTCAACTCCAATTAGGACTGCGAAAGAAATGCTAGCTCGCCTTACAAGAAACACACTCTGCTTTTGAGAAAAGAGCACTCTTCTACTCTACAGTGTTTCCTATGGGGTCTGAACAGTGAGCTTGCTCAGAACAAAAGAACTGTGCTTCCTACACACACGGGCCATATCCAGTTCAATTCTGCTTATGAAACTGACAAGAACAGTAGATCCTCTTCAGTCCAATACACTGTACATGCAGGGGACAGATGCTAGTGCTATTTGCAATGTGTATGACAATGGGACCGCAATAGTGACTCTTCTTACCAGAAAACATCTCTTGCTCATAGGACCACAAACTGCATGTGATTCAACTCCATTTAGGACTGCGAAACAAACGCTAGCTCGCCTAACAAGAAACACACTCTGCTTTTGAGAAAAGAGGACTCTTCTACTCTACTGTGTTTCCTTTGGGGTCCATACAGTGAGCTTGCTCAGAACAAAAGAACTGTGCTTCCTACACACACTGGCTATATCTAGTTCAACTCTGCTTAGGAAACTGATAAGAACAGTAGCTCCTCTTCAGTCCAAACACTGTACTTGATGGGAACAGACGCCAGTGCTATTTGCCCTGTGTGTGACAATGGGAGTTCAATAGTGACTCTTCTTACCAGAAAAAAAACTCTTGCTCGTAGGACCAGAAACTGCATGTGATTCAACTCCATTTGAGACTGCGCAACAAACGCTAGCTTGACTTACAAGAAAAACACTCTGCTTTTGAGAAAAGGGCACTCTTCTACTCTAATGTGTTTCCTATGGGTTCGATCAGTGAGCTTACAGTACAAAAGAACTGTGCTTCCTACACACACGGGCCATATCTAGTTCAAATCTGCTTAGGAAACTGACAAGAACAGTAGCTCCTCTTCAGTCCAATACACTGAACTTGATGGGAACTGACGCGAGTCCTCTTTGCACTGTGTGTGGCAATGGGAGGGCAATAGTGATTTTCCTTACCAGAAAACAACAATTGCTCGTAGGATCAAAAACTGCATGTGATTCAACTACATTTAGGACTGGGAAACAAATGCTAGCTCCCCTACAAGAAACACACTCTGCTTTTGAGAAAAGAGCACTCTTCTACTCTACTGTGTTTCCTATAGGGCCAGAACAGTGAGCTTGCTCAGAACAAAAGAACTGTGCTTCCTACACACACCGCCATATCTAGTTCAATTTGGCTTAGGAAACTAACAAGAAGAGTAGATCCTCTTCAGTCGCATACACTGTACTTGCTGGGAACAGACGCGAGGGCTATTTGCACTGTATATGGCAATGGGAGCGAAATAGTGACTCTTCTTACCAGAAAACAACACTGCTCGTAGGACCAGACACTGCATGTGATTCAACTCTATTTAGGACTGGGAATCAAACACTAGCTTGCCTTACAAGAAACATACTTTGCTTTTGAGAAAAGAGCACTCTTCTAGTCTAATGTGTTTTTTTGTAGGGCCAAAACAGTGAGCTTGCTCAGAACAAAAGAACTGTGCTTCCTACACACACGGCCATATCTAGTTCAATTCTGCTTAGGAAACTGAGAAGAATAGTAGATCCTCTTCAGTCCAATACACTGTACATTCTTGGAACAAATGACAGTGCTATTTGCCCTGTGTATGACAACGCGAGCGCAATAGTGACTCTTCTTACCAGAAAACAACTCTTGCTCATAGGACCAGAAACTGCATGTGATTCAACTCCATTTAGGACTGGGAAACAAACACTAGCTCACCTTACAAGAAACATACTCTCCATTTGAGAAAAGAGCACTCTTGTACTCTACTGTGTTTCTTATGGGGTCCGAACATTTAGCTTGCTCAGAACAAAAGAACTGTGCTTCCTACACACACGGCCATATCTAGTTCAATTCTGCTTAGGAAACTGACAAGAACAGTAGCTCCTCTTCAGTCCAATACACTGTACTTGCTGGGAACAGACGCAAGAGCTATTTGCACTGTGTATGGCAATGGGAGCACAATAGTCACTCTTCTTACCAGAAAAGAACTCTTGCTCGTAGGGCCGCAAACTGCATGTGATTCAACTCCATTTAGGATTGGGAAACAAACGCTAGATCGCCTTACAAGAAACACACTCTGCTTTGGAGAAAAGAGCACTCTTCTACTCTACTGTGTTTCCTATAGGGCCAGAACAGTGAGCTTACTCAGAACAAAAGAACTGTGCTTCCTACACACACGGCCATATCTAGTTCAATTTTGCTTAGGAAACTAAAAAGAACCGTAGATCCTCTTCAGTCCCATACACTGTACTTGATGGGAACAGACGCGAGTGCTATTTGCACTGTGTATGTCAATGGGAGCACAATAGTGACTCTTCTTAATAGAAAACAACTCTTGCTCGTAGTACCAGAAACTGCATGGGATTCAACTCCATTTAGGACTGGGAAACAAATGCTAGCTCGCCTTATAAGAAACACACTCTGCTTTTGAGAAAAGGGCACTCTTCTACTCTACTGTGTTTCCCATGGGTTCGATCAGTGAGCTTACAGTAGAAAAGAACTGTGCTTCCTACACACACGAGCCATATCTAGTTCACCTCTGCTTAGGAAACTGACAAGAACAGTAGCTCCTCTTCAGTCCAATACACTGTACTTGATGGGAACAGAAGGGAGTCCTCTTTGCAGTGTGTGTGGCAATGGGAGCGCAATAGTGACTTTCCTTACCAGAAAACAACTCTTGCTCGTAGGATCAGAAACTGCATGTGATTCAACTCCATTTAGGACTGGGAAACAAATGCTAGCTCCCCTTACAAGAAACACACTCTGCTTTTGAGAAAAGATCACTCTTCTACTCTACGGTGTTTCCTATAGGGTCAGAACAGTGAGCTTACTCAGAACAAAAGAACTGTGCTTCCTACACACACGGCCATATCTAGTTCAATTCTGCTGAGGAAACTGACAAGAACAGTAGATCTTCTTCAGTCCAATACACTGTACATGCTGGGAACAGATGCCAGGGCTATTTGCCCTGTGTATGACAAAGGGAGCGCAACAGTCACTCTTCTTACCAGAAAACAACTCTTGCTCATAGGACCAGAAACTGCATGTGAATCAACTCCATTTAGGACTGGAAAACAAATGTTAGCTCGCCTTATAAGAAACATACTCTGCTTTTGAGAAAAGAGCACTCTTCTAATCTACTGTGTTTACTATGGGTTCGAACAGTGAGCTTGCTCAGAACAAAAGAACTGTGCTTCCTACACACACGGGCCATATCTAGTTTTACTCCGCTTAGGAAACTGACAAGAACAGTAGCTCCTCTTCAGTCCAATACACTGTACTTGCTGGGAACAGACACGAGAGCTATTTGCACTGTATATGGCAATGGGAGCGCAATAGTGACTCTTCTTACCAGTTAACATCTCTTGCTCGTAGGACCAGAAACTACATGGGATTCAACTCCATTTCAGACTGGGAAACAAGCACTAGTTCGCCTTACAAGAAACACACTCTGCTTTTGAGAAAAGAGCACTCTTCTACTCTACTGTGTTTCCTATAGGGCCAAAAGAGTGAGCTTGCTGAGAACAAAAGAACTGTGCTTCCTACACACACGGGCTATTTCTAGTTCAATTCTCCTTAGGAAACTGACAAGAACAGTAGATCCTCTTCAGTCCAATACACTGTACATACTGGGAACAGACGCCAGTGCTATTTGCCATGTGTATGACAATGGGAGCGCAATAGTGACTCTTCTTACCAGAAAACAACTCTTGCTCTTAGGACCAGAAACTGCATGTGATTCAACTCCATTTAGGACTGGGAAACAAATGCTAGCTCGCCTTACAAGAAACACACTCTGCTTTTGAGAAAAGAGCACTCTTCTACTCTACTGTGTTTCCTATAGGGCCAGAATAGTGAGCTTGCTCAGAACAAAAGAACTGTGCTTCTTACACACACGGCCATATCTAGTTCAATTCTGCTGAGGAAACTGACAAGAACAGTAGATCCTCTTCAGTCCAATACACTGTACATGCTGGGAACAGATGCCAGTGCTATTTGCCCTGTGTATGACAAAGGGAGCGCAACAGTCACTCTTCTTACCAGAAAACAACTCTTGCTCGTAGGACCAGAAACTGCATGTGATTCAACTCCATTTAGGACTGGGAAACAAATGCTAGCTCGCCTTTTAAGAAACACACTCTGCTTTTGAGAAAAGAGCACTCTTCTAATCTACTGTGTTTCCTTAGGACTAAAACAGTGAGCTTGCTCAGAACAAAAGAACTGTGCTTCCTACACACAGGGGCCATATCTAGTTCAACTCTGCATAGGAAACTGACAAGAACAGTAGCTCCTCTACAGTCCAATACACTGTACTTGATGGGAACAGACGCGAGTCCTCTTTGCACTGTGTGTGGCAATGGGAGCGCAATAGTGACTTTCCTTACCAGAAAACAACTCTAGCTCGTAGGACCAAAAACTGCATGTCATTCAACTCCATTTAAGACTGGGAAACAAACGCTAGCTCGCCTTACAAGAAACACACTCTGCTTTTGAGAAAAGAGCACTCTTCTACTCTACTGTGTTTCCTATAGGGCCAAAACAGTGAGCTTGCTCAGAACAAAAGAACTGTGCTTCCTACACACGGCCATATCTAGTTCAATTCTGCTTAGGAACCTGAAAAGAACAGTAGATCCTCTTCAGTCCTATACACTGTACTTGCTGGGAACAGACGCCAGTGCTATTTGCCCTGTGTATGACAATGGGAGCGCAATAGTGACTTTCCTTACCAGAAAACAACTCTTGCTCATAGGATCAAAAACTGCATGTGATTCAACTATATTTAGGACTGGGAAACAAACGCTAGCTCGCCTTACAAGAAACACACTCTGCTTTTGAGAAAAGATCACTCTTCTACTCTACTGTGTTTTCTATTGGGCCAGAACAGTGAGCTTGCTCAGAATAAAAGAACTGTGCTTCCTTCACACATGGCCATATCTAGTTCAATTCTGCTTAGGAAACTAACAAGAACAGTAGATCCTCTTCAGTCCAATACACTGTACATGCATGGGACATTGCTAGTGCTATTTGCAATGTGTATGACAATGGGACCGCAATAGTGATTCTTCTTACCAGAAAACATCTCTTGCTCATAGGACCACAAACTGCATGTGATTCAACTCCATTTAGGACTGCGAAACAAACGCTAGCTCGCCTTACAAGAAACACACTCTGCTTTTGAGAAAAGAGCACTCTTCTACTATACTGTGTTTCCTTTGGGGTCCAAACAGTGAGCTTGCTCAGAACAAAAGAACTGTGCTTCCTGCACACACTGGCTATATCTAGTTCTACTCTGCTTAGGAAACTGACAAGAACAGTAGCTCCTCTTCAGTCCAATACACTGTACATGCTGGGAACAGACGCCAGTGGCTATTTGCCCTCTGTATGATAATGGGAGCGCAATAGTGACTCTTCTTACCAGAAAACAACTCTTGCTCGTAGGACCAGACACTGCATGTGATTCAACTCCATTTATAACTGGGAAACAAATGCTAGCTCGCCTTACAAGAAACACACTCTGCTTTTGAGAAAAGATCACTCTTCTACTATACTGTGTTTCCTATAGGGCCAGAATACTGAGATTGCTCAGAACAAAAGAACTGTGCTTCCTACACACAGGGGCCATATATAGTTCAACTCTGCTTAGGAAACTGAGAAGAACAGTAGCTCATCTTCAGTCCAATACAGTGTACTTGGTGGGAACAGATGCGAGTGCTATTTGCACTAAGTATGGCAATGGGAGCTCAATAGTGACTTTCCTTACCAGAAAACAACTCTAGCACGTAGTACCAAAAACTGCATGTGATTCAACTCCATTTAGGACTGCGAAACAAACGCTAGCTCGCCTTACAAGAAACACACTCTGCTTTTGAGAAAAGATCACTCTTCTACTCTACTGTGTTTCCTACAGGGCCAAAACAGTGAACTTGCTCAGAACAAAAGAACTGTGCTTCCTACACACACGGCCATATCTAGTTCAATCCTGCTTAGGAAACTGACAAGAACAGTAGATCCTCTTCCGTCCCATACACTGTACTTGCTGGGAACAGACGCCAGTGCTATTTGCCCTGTGTATGACAATGTGAGCACAATAGTGACTCTTCTTCCCAGAAAACAACTCTTGCTCTTAGGACCAGAAACTGCATGTGATTCAACTCCTTTAGGACTGGGAAACAAACGCTAGCTCCCTTTACAAGAAAAACACTCTGCTTTTGAGAAAAGAGCAGTCTTCTACTCTACTGTGTTTCCTATAGGGCCAGAATAGTGAGCTTCTTCAGAACAAAAGATCTGTGCTTCCTACACTCACGGGCTACATCTAGTTCAACTCTGCTTAGGAAACTGACAAGAACAGTAGCTCCTCTTCAGTCCAATACACTGTACATGCTGGGAACAGACGCCAGTGCTATTTGCCCTGTGTATGATAAAGAGAGCGCAATAGTGACTCTTTTACCAGAAAACAACTCTTGCTCGTAGGATCAGAAACTGCACGTGATTCAACTCCATTTATAACTGGGAAAAAAATGCTAGCTCCCCTTACAATAAACACACTCTGCTTTTGAGAAAAGAGCACTCTTCTACTCTACAGTGATTCCTATGGGGTCTGAACAGTGAGCTTGCTCAGAACAAAAGAACTGTGCTTCCTACACACACGCGCCATATCTAGGTCAATTCTGCTTAGGAAACTGACAAGAACAGTAGATCCTCTTCAGTAATATACACTGGACATGCATTGGACATTGCTAGTGCTATTTGCAATGTGTATGACAATGGGACCGCAATAGTGACTCCTTCTTACCAGAAAACATCTCTTGCTCATAGGACCACAAACTGCATGTGATTCAACTCCATTTAGGACTGCGAAACAAAGGCTAGCTCGCCTTACAAGAAACACACTCTGCTTTTGAGAAAAGAGCACTCTTCTACTCTACTGTGTTTCCTTTGGGGTCCAAACAGTGAGCTTGCTCAGAACAAAAGAACTGTGCTTCCTACACACACGGGCTATATCTAGTTCAACTCTGCTTAGGAAACTGACAAGAACAGTAGCTCCTCTTCAGTCCAATACACTGTACTTGCTGGGAACAGACGCCAGTGCTATTTGCCTTGTGTATGACAATGGGAGTTCAATAGTGACTCTTCATCCAGAAAAAAAAACTCTTGCTGGTAGGACCAGAAACTGCATGTGATTCAACTCCATTTAGGACTGCGCAACAAACGGTAGCTTGCCTACAAGAAAAACTCTCTGCTTTTGAGAAAAGGGCACTCTTCTACTCTAATGTGTTTCCTATGGGTTCGATCAGTGAGCTTAGAGTACAAAAGAACTGTGCTTCCTACACACACGGGCCATATCTAGTTCAACTCTGCTTAGGAAACTGACAAGAACAGTAGCTCCTCTTCAGTCCAATACACTGTACTTGATGGGAACAGACGCGAGTCCTCTTTGCACTGTGTGTGGCAATGGGAGCGCAATAGTGATTTTTCTTACCAGAAAACAACTCTTGCTCGTAGGATCAAAAACTGCATGTGATTCAACTCCATTTAGGACTGGGAAACAAACGCTAGCTCCCCTTACAAGAAACACACTCTGCTTTTGAGAAAAGATCACTCTTCTACTCTACTGTGTTTCCTATAGGGCCAGAACAGTGAGCTTACTCAGAACAAAAGAACTGTGCTTCCTACACACACGGCCATATCTAGTTCAATTTTGCTTAGGAAACTAACAAGAACAGTAGATCCTCTTCAGTTCCATACACTGTACTTGCTGGGAACAGACGCCAGTGCTATTTGCACTGTATATGGCAATGGGAGTGAAATAGTGACACTTCTTACCAGAAAACAACTCTTGCTCGTAGGACCAGAAACTGCATGTGATTCAACTCCTTATAGGACGGAAAACAAACGCTAGATCGCCTTACAAGAAACACTCTCTGCTTTTGAGAAAAGAGCACTCTTCTACTCTACAGTGTTTCCTATGGGGTCCGAACAGTGAGCTTGCTCAGAACAAAAGAACTGTGCTTCCTACACACACGGGCCCTATCTAGTTCAACTCTACTTAGGAAACTGACAAGAACAGTAGCTCCTCTTTAGTCCAATACACTGTACTTGCTGGGAACAGACGCGAGTGCTATTTGCACAGTGTATGTCAATGGGAGCGCATTAGTGACTTTCCTTACCAGAAAACAACTATAGCTCGTAGAACCAGAAACTGCATGTGATTCAACTCCATTTAGGACTGGGAACCAAACGCTAGCTCGACTTACAGGAAACACACTCTGCTTTGGAGAAAAGAACCCTCTTCCACTCTACTGTGTTTCCTATAGGGCCAAAAGAGTGAGCTTGCTCAGAACAAAAGAACTGTGCTTCCTACACACATGGCCATATCAAGTTCAATTCTGCTTAGGAAACTGACAAGAACAGTAGCTCCTCTTCAGTCCAATACACTGTACATGCTGGGAACAGACGCCAGTGCTATTTGCCCTGTGTATGACAATGGGAGTGCAATAGTGACTCTTCTTACCAGAAAACAACTCTTGCTCGTAGGACCAGAAACTGCATGTGATTCAACTTCATTTAGGACTGGGAAAAAAAACGCAAGCTCGCCTTACAAGAAACACACTCTGCTTCTCAGAAAAGAGCACTCTTCTACTCTACTGTGTTTCCTATAGGGCCAGAATAGTGAGCTTGCTCAGAACAAAAGAACTGTGCTTCCTACACACACGTGCCATATCTAGGTCAATTCTGCTTAGGAAACTGACAAGAACAGTAGATCCTCTTCCGTCCCATACACTGTACTTGCTGGGAACAGACGCCAGTGCTATTTGCCCTGTGTATGACAATGGGAGCACAATAGTGACTCTTCTTACCAGAAAACTACTCTTGCTTGTAGGACCAGAAACTGCATGTGATTCAACTCCATTTAGGACTGGGAAAAAAACGCTAGCTCACTTTACAAGAAAAACACTCTGCTTTTGAGAAAAGAGCACTCTTCTACTCTACTGTGTTTCCTATAGGGCCAGAATAGTGAGCTTGCTCAGAACAAAAGAACTGTGCTTCCTACACACACCGACTATATCTAGTTCAACTCTGCTTAGGAAACTGACAAGAACAGTAGATCCTCTTCAGTCCAATACACTGTACATGCTGGGAACAGACGCCAGTGCTATTTGCCCTGTGTATGTCAATGGGAGCGCAATAGTGACTCTTCTTACCAGAAAACAACTCTTGCTCGTAGGACCAGAAACTGCATGGGATTCAACTCCATTTAGGACTGCGAAAGAAATGCTAGCTCGCCTTACAAGAAACACACTCTGCTTTTGAGAAAAGAACACTCTTCTACTCTACTGTGTTTCCTTTGGGGTCCATACAGTGAGCTTGCTCAGAACAAAGGAACTGTGCTTCCTACACACACTGGCTATATCTAGTTCAACTCTGCTTAGGAAACTGATAAGAACAGTAGCTCCTCTTCAGTCCAAACACTGTACTTGCTGGGAACAGACGCCAGTGCTATTTGCCCTGTGTATGACAATGGGAGTTCAATAGTGACTCTTCTTACCAGAAAAAAAAACTCTTGCTCGTAGGACCAGAAACTGCATGTGATTCAACTCCATTTAGGACTGCGCAACAAACGCTAGCTTGACTTACAAGAAAAACACTCTGCTTTTGAGAAAAGGGCACTCTTCTACTCTAATGTGTTTCCTATGGGTTCGATCAGTGAGCTTACAGTACAAAAGAACTGTGCTTCCTACACACAAGGGCCATATCTAGTTCAAATCTGCTTAGGAAACTGACAAGAACAGTAGCTCCTCTTCAGTCCAATACACTGAACTTGATGGGAACAGACGCGAGTCCTCTTTGCACTGTGTGTGGCAATGGGAGGGCAATAGTGATTTTCCTTACCAGAAAAAAACTCTTGCTCGTAGGATCAAAAACTGCATGTGATTCAACTACATTTAGGACTGGGAAACAAATGCTAGCTCCCCTTACAAGAAACACACTCTGTTTTGAGAAAAGATCACTCTTCTACTCTACTGTGTTTCCTATAGAGTCAGAACAGTGAGCTTACTCAGAACAAAAGAACTGTGCTTCCTACACACACGGCCATATCTAGTTCAATTTTGCTTAGGAAACTAACAAGAACAGTAGATCCTCTTCAGTCCCATACACTGTACTTGCTGGGAACAGACGCGAGTGCTATTTGCACTGTATATGGCAATGGGAGCGAAATAGTGACTCTTCTTACCAGAAAACAACTCTTGCTCATAGGACCAGAAACTGCATGTGATTCAACTCCTTTTAGGACGGGAAACAAACGCTAGCTCGCCTTACAAGAAACACTCTCTTCTTTTGAGAAAAGAGCACTCTTCTACTCTACTGTGTTTCCTATGGGGTCCGAACAGTGAGCTTACTCAGAACAAAAGAACTGTGCTTCCTACACACACGGGCCATATCCAGTTCAATTCTGCTTAGGAAACTGACAAGAACAGTAGATCCTCTTCAGTCCAATACACTGTACATGCAGGGGACAGATGCTAGTGCTATTTGCAATGTGTATGACAATGGGACCACAATAGTGACTCTTCTTACCAGAAAACATCTCTTGCTCATAGGACCACAAACTGCATGTGATTCAACTCCATTTAGGACTGCGAAACAAACGCTAGCTCGCCTTACAAGAAACACACTCTGCTTTTGAGAAAAGAGCACTCTTCTACTCTAATGTGTTTCCTATAGGGCCAGAACAGTGAGCTTGCTCAGAACAAAAGAACTGTGCTTCATACACACACCGACTATATCTAGTTCAACTCTGCTTAGGAAACTGACAAGAACAGTAGATCCTCTTCAGTCGAATACACTGTACATGCTGGGAACATACGCCAGGGCTATTTGCCCTGTGTATGACAATGGGAGCGCAATAGTGACTCTTCTTACCAGAAAACAACTCTTACTCGTAGGACCAGACACTGCAAGTGATTCAACTCCATTTAGGACTGGGAAACAAACACTAGCTTGCCTTAGAAGAAACACACTTTGCTTTTGAGAAAAGATCACTCTTCTTCTCTACTGTGTTTCCTATAGGGCCAGAACAGTGAGCATGCTCAGAACAATAGAACTGTGCTTCCTACACACACGGGCCATATCTAGTTTAATTCTGCTTATAAAACTGACAAGAACAGTAGCTCCTCTTCAGTCCAATACACTGTACTTGCTGGGCACACACACCAGAGCTATTTGCACTGTATATGGCAATGGGAGCACAATAGTGACTCTTCTTACCAGAAAACATCTCTTGCTCGTAGGACCAGAAACTGCATGGGATTCAACTCCATTTCAGACTGGGAAACAAACAATAGCTCGCCTTACAAGAAACACACTCTGCTTTTGAGAAAAGAGCACTCTTCTACTCTACTGTGTTTCCTTTGGGGTCCAAACAGTGAGCTTGCTCAGAACAGAAGAACTGTGCTTCCTACACATACGGGCTATATCTAGTTCAACTCTGTTTAGGAAACTGACAAGAACAGTAGCTCCTCTTCAGTCCAATACACTGTACTTGCTGGGAACAGACGCCAGTGCTATTTGCCCTGTGTATGACAATGGGAGTTCAATAGTGACTCTTCTTACCAGAAAAAAAAAAACTCTTGAACGTAGGACCAGAAACTGCATGTGATTCAACTCCATTTAGGACAGTGCAACAAACGCTACCTTGCCTTACAAGAAAAACACTCTGATTTGAGAAAAGGGCACTCTTCTACTCTAATGTGTTTCCTATGGGTTCGATCAGTGAGCTTACAGTACAAAAGAACTGTGCTTCCTACACACACGGGACATATCTAGTTCAACTCTGCTTAGGAAACTGACAAGAACAGTAGCTCCTCTTCAGTCCAATACACTGTACTTGGTGGGAACAGACGCCAGTGCTATTTGCCCTGTGTATGACAATGGGAGCTCAATAGTGACTCTTCTTACCAGAAAAAAACTCTTGCTCGTAGGACCAGAAACTGCTTGTGATTCAACTCCATTTATAACTGGGAAACAAACGCTAGCTTGCCTTACAATAAACACACTCTGCTTTTGAGAAAAGAGCACTCTTCTAGTCTAATGTGTTTTTTGTAGGGCCAGAATAGTGAGCTTGCTCAGAACAACAGAACTGTGCTTCCTACACACACCGACACTCTTCTACTCTACAGTGATTCCTATGGGGTCAGAACAGTGAGCTTGCTCAGAACAAAAGAACTGTGCTTCCTACACACACGGGCCATATCCAGTTCAATTCTGCTTAGGAAACTGACAATAACAGTAGATCCTCTTCAGTCCAATACACTGTACATGCAGGGGACAGATGCTAGTGCTATTTGCAATGTGTGTGACAATGGGACCACAATAGTGAATCTTCTTACCAGAAAACATCTCTTGCTCATAGGACCACAAACTGCATGTGATTCAACTCCATTTAGGACTGTGAAACAAATGCTAGCTCGCCTTACAAGAAACACACTCTGCTTTTGAGAAAAGAGCACTCTTCTACTCTACTGTGTTTCCTTTGGGGTCCAAACAGTGAGCTTGCTCAGAACAAAAGAACTGTGCTTCCTACACACACGGGCTATATCTAGTTCAACTCTGCTTAGGAAACTGACAAGAACAGTAGCTCCTCTTCAGTCCAATACACTGTACTTGCTGGTAACAGACGCCAGTGCTATTTGCCCTGTGTATGACAATGGGAGTTCAATAGTGACTCTTCTTACCAGAAAAAAAACTCTTGCTCGTAGGACCAGAAACTGCATGTGATTCAACTCCATTTAGGACTGCGCAACAAACGCTACCTTGCCTTACAAGAAAAACACTCTGCTTTTGAGAAAAGGGCACTCTTCTACTCTAATGTGTTTCCTATGGGTTCGATAAGTGAGCTTACAGTACAAAAGAACTGTGCTTCCTACACACACGGGCCATATCTAGTTTAACTCTGCTTAGGAAACTGACAAGAACAGTAGCTCCTCTTCAGTCCAATACACTGAACTTGATGGGAACAGACGCGAGTCCTCTTTGCGCTGTGTGTGGCAATGGGAGGGCAATAGTGATTTTCCTTACCAGAAAAAAACTCTTGCTCGTAGGATCAAAAACTGCATGTGATTCAACTACATTTAGGACTGGGAAACAAATGCTAGCTCCCCTTACAAGAAACACACTCTGCTTTTGAGAAAAGAGCACTCTTCTACTCTACTGTGTTTCCTATGGGGTCCGAACAGTGAGCTTACTCAGAACCAAAGAACTGTGCTTCCTACACACACGGGACATATCTACTTCAACTCTGCTTAGGAAACTGACAAGAACAGTAGCTCCTCTTCAGTCCAATACACTGTACTTGCTGGGAACAGACGCGAGTGCTATTTGCACTGTGTATGGCAATGGGAGCACAATATGAATCTTCTTACCAGATAATAACTCTTGCTCGTAGGACCAGAAACTGAATGGGATTCAACTCCATTACTTACTGGGAAACAAACACTAGCTCGCCTTACAAGAAACACACTCTGCTTTTGAGAAAAGACCACTCTTCTACTCTACTGTGTTTCCTATGGGATCCGAACAGTGAGCTTGCACAGAACAAAAGAACTGTGCTTCCTAAACACACGGGCCATAACTAGTTCAACTCTGCTTAGGAAACTGACAAGAACAGTAGCTCCTCTTCAGTCCAATACCCTGTACTTGGTGGGAACAGACGCGAGAGCTATTTGCACTGTGTATGGCAGTGGGAGCGCAATAGTGACTCTCCTTACCAGAAAAGAACTCTTGTTCGTAGGAGCAAAAACTGCATGTGATTCAACTCCATTTAGTACTGGGAAACAAACGCTAGCTCGCCTTACAAGAAACACACTCTGCTTTTGAGAAAAGAGCACTCTTCTACTCTACTGTGTTTCTTATAGGGCCAAAACAGTGAGCTTGCTCAGAACAAAAGAACTGTGCTTCCTACACAGACGGCCATATCTAGTTCAATTCTGCTTAGGAAACTGACAAGAATAGTAGATCCTCTTCAGTCCAATACACTGTACATTCTTGGAACAGGTGCCAGTGATATTTGCCCTGTGTATGACAACACGAGCACAATAGTGACTCTTCTTACCAGAAAACAACTCTTGCTCGTAGGACCAGAAACTGCATGTGATTCAATTCCATTTAGGACTGGGAAACAAACACTAGCTCACCTTACAAGAAACATACTCTCCTTTTGAGAAAAGAGCACTCTTGTACTCTACTGTGTTTCCTATAGGGCCAGAACAGTGAGCTTGCTCAGAACATAATAACTGTGCTTCCTACACACACGGGCCATACCTAGTTCAACTCTGCTTAGGAAACTGACAAGAACAGTAGCTCCTCTTCAGTCCGATACACTGTACTTGCTGGGAACAGACGCGAGTGCTATTTGCACTGTGTATGGCAAAGGGAGCACAATAGTGACTTTCCTTACCAGAAAACAACTCTTGCTCGTAGGACCAGAAACTGCATGTGATTCAACTCCATTTAGGACTGGGAAACAAACGATAGCTTGCCTTACAAAAACCACACTCTGCTTTTGAGAAAAGAGCACTCTTCTACTCTACTGTGTTTCCTTTTGGGTCCGAACAGTGAGCTTGCTCAGAACAAAAGAACTGTGCTTCCTACACACACGGCCATATCTAGTTCAATTCTGCTTAGGAACCTGACAAGAACAGTAGATCCTCTTCAGTCCAATACACTGTAGTTGCTGCGAACAGATGCCAGTGTTATTTGTCCTGTGTATGGCAATGGCAACGCAATAGTGAATCTTCTTACCAGAAAACAACTCTTGCTCGTAGTACCAGAAACTGCATGGGATTCAACTCCATTTAGGACTGCGGAACAAACGCTAGCTCGCCTTACAAGAAACACACTCTGCTTTAGAGAAAAGAGCACTCTTCTACTCTACTGTGTTTCCTATGGGTTCCAAACAGTGAGCTTGCTCAGAACAAAAGAACTGTGCTTCCTACACACACGGATATTTCTAGTTCAACTCTGCTTAGGAAACTGACAAGAACAGTAGCACCTATTCAGTCCAATACACTGTACTTGCTGGGAACAGACGAAGTGCTATTTGCATTGTGTGTGGCAATGGGAGCGCAATGTCACTTTCCTTACCAGAAAACAACTCTTGTTCGTAGGACCAGAAACTGCATGTGATTCAACTCCATTTAGGACTAGGAAACAAACGCTGGCTGGCCTTACAAGAAACACACTCTGGTTGTGAGAAAAGAGCACTCTTCTACTCTACTGTGTTTCCTATGGTGTCTGAACAGTGAGCTTGCTCAGAACAAAAGAACTGTGCTTCCTACACACGGCCATAACTAGTTCAATTCTGCTTAGGAACCTGACAAGAACAGTAGCTCCTCTTCAGTCCAATACACTGTACTTGCTGGGAACAGACGCCAGTGCTATTTGTCCTGTGTATGGCAATGGCAGCACAATAGTGACTATTCTTACCATAAAACAACTCTTGCTCGTAGGACCAGAAACTGCATGTGATTCCACTCCATTTAGGACTGGGAAACAAATGCTAGCTCGCCTTACAAGAAACACACTCTGCTTTAGAGAAAAGAGCACTCTTCTACTCTACTGTGTTTCCTATGGGGTCCGAACAGTGAGCATGCTCAGAACAAAAGAACTGTGCTTCCTACAGACAAGGACCATATGTAGTTCAACTCTGCTTAGGAAACTGACAAGAACAGTAGCTCCTATTCAGTCCAATACACTGTACTTGCTGGGAAAAGACGCGAGTGCTATTTGCCCTGTGTATGGCAATGGGAGCGCAATAGTGACTTTCCTTACCAGAAAACAACTCTTGCTCGTAGTACCAGAAACTGCATGTGATTCAACTCCATTTAGGACTGGGAAACAAACGATAACTTGCCTTACAAAAACACACTCTGCTTTTGAGAAAAGAGCACTCTTCTACTCTACTGTGTTTCAATTTGGGTCCGAACAGTGAGCTTGCTCAGAACAAAAGAACTGTGCTTCCTACACACACTGCCATATCTAGTTCAATTCTGCTTAAGAACCTGACAAGAACAGTAGATCCTGTTCAGTCCAATACACTGTACTTGCTGGGAATAGACGCCAGTACTATTTGTCCTGTGTATGGAAATGGCAGCACAATAGTGACTATTCTTACCATAAAACAACTCTTGCTAGTAGGACAGAAACTGCATGTGATTCCACTCCATTTAGGACTGGGAAACATACGCTAGCTCGCCTTACAAGAAACACACTATGCTTTAGAGAAAAGAGCACTCTTCTACTCTACTGTGTTTCCTATGGGGTCCAAACAGTGAGCTTGCTCAGAACAAAAGCACTGTGATTCCTACACACACGGCCATATCTAGTTCAATTCTGCTTAGGAACCTGACAAGAACAGTAGATCCTCTTCAGTCCAATACACTGTATTTGCTGCGAACAGACGCCAGTGCTATTTGTCCTGTGTATGGCAATGGCAGCACAATAGTGACTATTCTTACCATAAAACAACTCTTGCTCGTAGGACCAGAAACTGCATGTGATTCCACTCATTTAGGACTGGGAAACAAACGCTAGCTCGCCTTACAAGAAACACACTCTGCTTTTGAGTAAAGAGCACTCTTCTACTCTATGGTGTTTCCTATGGGGTCCAAACAGTGAGCTTGCTCAGAACAAAGAACTGTGCTTCCTACACACATGGACCATATCTAGTTCAACTCTGCTTAGGAAACTGACAAGAGTAGTAGCTCCTCTTCAGTCCAATACACTGTACTTGCTGGGAACAGACGCGAGTGCTATTTGCACTGTGTATGGAATTGGGAGCGCAATAGTGACTCTTTTTACCGGAAAACAACTCTTGCTCGTAGGACCAAAAACTGTCTGTGACTCAATTCCTTTTAGGACTGGGAAACAAACGCGAGCTCGCCTTTCAAGAAACACACTCTGCTTTAGAGAAAAGAGCACTCTTCTACTCTACTGTGTTTCCTATAGGGCCAGAAAAGTGAGCTTGCTCAGAACAAAAGAACTGTGCTTCCTTCACACACGGGCCATATCTAGTTCAACTCTGCTTAGGAAACTGACAAGAACAGTAGCTCCTCTTCAGTCCGATACACTGTACTTGCTGAGAACAGATGCGAGTGCTATTTGCACTGTGAATGGCAATTGGAGCACAATAGTTACTCGTCTTACCGGAAAACAATTCTTGCTCGTAGGACAAAAAACTGCATGTGACTCAACTCCATTTAGGACTGGGAAACACACTCTAGCTCGCCTTACAAGAAACACTCTCTGCTTTTTAGAAAAGAGCACTCTTCTTCTCTACTGTGTTTCCTATGGGGTCCGAACAGTGAGCTTTCTCAGAACAAAAGAACTGTGCTTCCTACACACACGTCCATATCTAGTTCAATTCTGCTTAGGAACCTGACAAGAACAGTAGATCCTCTTCAGTCCAATACACTGTGCTTGCTGCGAACAGACGCCAGTGCTATTTGTCCTGTGTATGGCAATGGCAGCACAATAGTGACTATTCTTACCATAAAACAACTCTTGCTCGTAGGAACGAAACTGCATGTGATTCCACTCCATTTAGGACTGGGAAACAGACGTTAGCTCGCCTTACAAGAAACACACTCTGCTTTAGAGAAAAGAGCACTCTTCTACTCTACTGTGTTTCCTATGGCGTCCAAACAGTGAGCTTGCTCAGAACAAAAGAACTGTGCTTCCTACACACAAGGACCATATGTAGTTCAACTCTGCTTAGGAAACTGACAAGAACAGTAGCTCCTCTTCAGTCTGATACACTGTACTTGCTGGGAACAGACGCCAGTGCTATTTGCACTGTGTATGGCAATGGGAGCGCAATAGTGACTTTCCTTACCAGAAAACAACTCTTGCTCGTAGGACCACACACTCGATGTGATTCAATGCCTTTTAGGACAGGGAAACAAATGCTAGCTCGCCTTACAAGAAACACACTCTGCTTCTGAGAAAAGAGCACTCTTCTACTCTACTGTGTTTCCTATGGGGTCCAAACAGTGAGCTTGCTCAGAACAAAGAACTGTGCTTCCTACACACATCGACCATATCTAGTTCAACTCTGCTTAGGAAACTGACAAGAACAGTAGCTCCTCTTCAGTCCAATACACTGTACTTGCGGGGAAGAGACGCGAGTGCTATTTGCACTGTGTATGGCAATTGGAGCACAATAGTGACTCGTCTAACCAGAAAACAACTCTTGCTCGTAGGACAAAAAACTGCATGTGACTCAACTCCATTTAGGAGAGGGAAACAAACTCTAGCTCGCCTTACAAGAAACACACTCTGCTTTTGAGAAAAGAGCAGTATTCTACTCTAATGTGTTTCCTATGGGGTCCAAACTGTGAGCTTGCTCAGAACAAAAGAACTGTGCTTCCTACACACACGGACCATATCTAGTTCAACTCTGGTTAGGAAACTGAGAAGAACAGTAGCTCCTCTTCAGTCCAATACACTGTACTTGCTGGGAACAGATGCCAGTGCTATTTGCACTGTGTATGACAATGGGAGCACAATAGTGACTTTCCTTACCAGAAAACAACTCTTGCTCATAGGACCAGAAACTGCATGTGATTCAACTCCAGTTAGGACTGGGAAACAAACGCTAGCTCGCCTTACAAGAAACACACTCTGCTTTAGAGAAAAGAGCACTCTTCTACTCTACTGTGTTTCCTATGTGGTCCAAACAGTGAGCTTGCTCAGAACAAAAGAACTGTGCTTCCTACACACACGGACCATATGTAGTTCAACTCTGCTTAGGAAACTGACAAGAACAGTAGCTCCTCTTCAGTCCGATACACTGTACTTCTGGGAACAGACGCGAGTGCTATTTGCACTGTGTATGGCAATGACAGCGCAATAGTGACTCTCCTTACCAGAAAACAACTCTTGCTCGTAGGAACACAAACTGCATGTGATTCAACGCCATTTAGGACTGGGAAACAAATGCTAGCTTGCCTTACAAGAAACACTCTCTGCTTTGTAGAAAAGAGCACTCTTCTACTCTACTGTGTTTCCTATGGGTTCCAAACACTGAGCTTTCTCAGAACAAAAGAACTGTGCTTCCTACACACATGGACCATATCTAGTGCAACTCTGCTTAGGAAACTGACAAGAACAGTAGCTCCTATTCAGTCCAATACACCGTACATGCTGGGAACAGACGCGAGTGCTATTTGCACTGTGTATGGCATTTGGAGCACAATAGTGAATCTTCTTACCAGAAAACAAATCTTGCTCATAGGACCAAAAACTGCATGTGACTCAAATCCATTTAGGACTGGGAAACAAACTCGAGCTCGACTAACAAGAAACACACTCTGCTTTATAGAAAAGAGGACTCTTCTACTCTACTGTGTTTCCTATAGGGCCAGAACAGTGAGCTTGCTCAGAACAAAAGAACTGTGCTTCCTACACACGGGCCATATCTAGTTCAACTCTACTTAGGAAACTGACAAGAACAGTAGCTCCTCTTCAGTCCGATACACTGCACTTGCTGGGAACAGACGCGAGTGCTATTTGCACTGTGTATGGCAATGGGAGCGCAATAGTGACTTTCCTTACCAGAAAACAACTCTTGCTCGTAGGACCAGAAACTGCATGTGATTCAACTCCGTTTAGGACTGGGAAACAAATGCTAGCTCGCCTTACATGAAACACTCTCTGCTTTTGAGAAAAGAGCACTCTTCTACTCTACTGTGTTTCCTATGGGGTCCAAACAGTGAGCTTGCTCAGAACAAAGAACTGTGCTTCCTACACACATGGACCATATCTAGTTCAACTCTGCTTAGGAAACTGACAAGAACAGTAGCTCCTCTTCAGTCCAATACATTGTACTTGCTGGGAATAGACGCGAGTGCTATTTGCACTGTGTATGGCAAAGGGAGCGCAATAGTGACTTTCCTTACCAGAAAACAACTCATGCTAGTAGGACCAGAAACTGCATGTGATTCAACTCTATTTAGGACTGGAAACAAACGATAGCTTGCCTTACAAAAAACACACTCTGCTTTTGAGAAAAGAGCACACTTCAACTCTACTGTGTTTCCTATGGGGTCCGAACAGTGAGCTTGCTCAGAACAAAAGAACTGTGCTTCCTATACACACGGCCATATCTAGTTCAATTCTGCTTAGGAACCTGACAAGAACAGTAGATCCTCTTCAGTCCAATACACTGTATTTGCTGCGAACAGACGCCAGTGCTATTTGTCCTGTGTATGGCAATGGCAGCACAATAGTGACTATTCTTACCATAAAACAACTCTTGCTCGTAGGACAGAAACTGCATGTGATTCCACTCCATTTAAACTGGGAAACAAACGCTAGCTCGCCTTACAAGAAACACACTCTGCTTTAGAGAAAAGAGCACTCTTCTACTCTACTGTGTTTCCTATGGCGTCCAAACAGTGAGCTTGCTCAGAACAAAAGAACTGTGCTTCCTACACACGAGGACCATATGTAGTTCAACTCTGCTTAGGAAACTGACAAGAACAGTAGCTCCTATTGAGTCCAATACACTGTACTTGCTGGGAACAGACACGAGTGCTATTTGCACTGTATATGGCATTTGGAGCGCAAGAGTGACTCTTCTTACCAGAAAACAACTCTTGCTCGTAGGACCAAAAACTGTCTGTGACTCAACTCCATTTAGGACTGGGAAACAAACGTGAGCTCGCCTTACAAGAAACACACTCTGCTTTAGAGAAAAGAGCACTCTTCTACTCTTCTGTGTTTCCTATAGGGCCAGAACAGTGAGCTTGCTCAGAAGAAAAGAACTGTGCTTCCTACACACACGGCCATATCTAGTTCAATTCTGCTTAGGAACCAGACAAGAACAGTAGATCCTCTTCAGTCCAATACACTGTAGTTGCTGCGAACAGATGCCAGTGGTATTTGTCCTGTGTATGGCAATGGCAGCGCAATAGTGAATCTTCTTACCAGAAAACAACTCTTGCTCGTAGTACCAGAAACTGCATGGGATTCAACTCCATTTAGGACTGCGGAACAAACGTTAGCTCGCCTTACAAGAAACACACTCTGCTTTAGAGAAAAGAGCACTCTTCTACTGTACTGTGTTTCCTATGGGGTCCAAACAGTGAGCTTGCTCAGAACAAAAGAACTGTGCTTCCTACACACACGGACCATATGTAGTTCAACTCTGCTTAGGAAACTGACAAGAACAGTAGCTCCTCTTCAGTCCGATACACTGTACTTGCTGGGAACAGACACGAGTGCTATTTGCACTGTGTATGGCATTTGGAGCGCAAGAGTGACTCTTCTTACCAGAAAACAACTCTTGCTTGTAGGACCAAAAACTGTCTGTGACTCAACTCCATTTAGGACTGGGAAACAAACGTGAGCTCGCCTTACAAGAAACACACTCTGCTTTTGAGAAAAGAGCAGTCTTCTACTCTACTGTGTTTCCTTTTGGGTCCGAACAGTGAGCTTGCTCAGAACAAAAGAACTGTGCTTCCTACACACACGGGCCATATCTAGTTCAACTCTGCTTAGGAAACTGACAAGAACAGTAGCTCCTCTTCAGTCCAATACACTGTACTTGCTGGGAACAGATGCCAGTGCTATTTGCACTGTGTATGGCAATGGGAGCACAATAGTGACTTTCCTTACCAGAAAACAACTCTTGCTCGTAGGACCAGAAACTGCATGTGATTCAACTCCAGTTAGGACTGGGAAACAAACGCTAGCTCGCCTTACAAGAAACACACTCTGCTTTAGAGAAAAGAGCACTCTTCTACTCTACTGTGTTTCCTATGTGGTCCAAACAGTGAGCTTGCTCAGAACAAAAGAACTGTGCTTCCTACACACACGGACCATATGTAGTTCAACTCTGCTTAGGAAACTGACAAGAACAGTAGCTCCTCTTCAGTCCGATAAACTGTACTTCTGGGAACAGACGCGAGTGCTATTTGCACTGTGTATGGCAATGACAGCGCAATAGTGACTCTCCTTACCAGAAAACAACTCTTGCTCGTAGGAACACAAACTGCATGTGATTCAACGCCATTTAGGACTGGGAAACAAATGCTAGCTTGCCTTACAAGAAACACTCTCTGCTTTGTAGAAAAGAGCACTCTTCTACTCTACTGTGTTTCCTATGGGTTCCAAACACTGAGCTTTCTCAGAACAAAAGAACTGTGCTTCCTACACACATGGACCATATCTAGTTCAACTCTGCTTAGGAAACTGACAAGAACAGTAGCTCCTATTCAGTCCAATACACTGTACATGCTGGGAACAGACGCGAGTGCTATTTGCACTGTGTATGGCATTTGGAGCACAATAGTGAATCTTCTTACCAGAAAACAAATCTTGCTCATAGGACCAAAAACTGCATGTGACTCAAATCCATTTAGGACTGGGAAACAAACTCGAGCTCGACTAACAAGAAACACACTCTGCTTTATAGAAAAGAGCACTCTTCTACTCTACTGTGTTTCCTATAGGGCCAGAACAGTGAGCTTGCTCAGAACATAATAACTGTGCTTCCTAAACACACGGGCCATATCTAGTTCAACTCTGCTTAGGAAACTGACAAGAACAGTAGCTCCTCTTCAGTCCGATACACTGTACTTGCTGGGAACAGACGCGAGTGCTATTTGCACTGTGTATGGCAAAGGGAGCACAATAGTGACTTTCCTTACCAGAAAACAACTCTTGCTCGTAGGACCAGAAACTGCATGTGATTCAACTCCATTTAGGACTGGGAAACAAACGATAGCTTGCCTTACAAAAACCACACTCTGCTTTTGAGAAAAGAGCACTCTTCTACTCTACTGTGTTTCCTTTTGGGTCCGAACAGTGAGCTTGCTCAGAACAAAAGAACTGTGCTTCCTACACACACGGCCATATCTAGTTCAATTCTGCTTAGGAACCTGACAAGAACAGTAGATCCTCTTCAGTCCAATACACTGTAGTTGCTGCGAACAGATGCCAGTGGTATTTGTCCTGTGTATGGCAATGGCAACGCAATAGTGAATCTTCTTACCAGAAAACAACTCTTGCTCGTAGTACCAGAAACTTCATGGGATTCAACTCCATTTAGGACTGCGGAACAAACGCTAGCTCGCCTTACAAGAAACACACTCTGCTTTTGAGAAAAGAGCACTCTTCTACTCTACTGTGTTTCCTATGGGTTCCAAACAGTGAGCTTGCTCAGAACAAAAGAACTGTGCTTCCTACACACACGGATATTTCTAGTTCAACTCTGCTTAGGAAACTGACAAGAACAGTAGCACCTATTCAGTCCAATACACTGTACTTGCTGGGAACAGACGAAGTGCTATTTGCATTGTGTGTGGCAATGGGAGCGCAATGTCACTTTCCTTACCAGAAAACAACTCTTGTTCGTAGGACCAGAAACTGCATGTGATTCAACTCCATTTAGGACTAGGAAACAAACGCTGGCTGGCCTTACAAGAAACACACTCTGGTTGTGAGAAAAGAGCACTCTTCTACTCTACTGTGTTTCCTATGGTGTCTGAACAGTGAGCTTGCTCAGAACAAAAGAACTGTGCTTCCTACACACACGGCCATAACTAGTTCAATTCTGCTTAGGAACCTGACAAGAACAGTAGCTCCTCTTCAGTCCAATACACTGTACTTGCTGGGAACAGACGCCAGTGCTAATTGTCCTGTGTATGGCAATGGCAGCACAATAGTGACTATTCTTACCATAAAACAGCTCTTGCTCGTAGGACCAGAAACTGCATGTGATTCCACTCCATTTAGGACTGGGAAACAAATGCTAGCTCGCCTTACAAGAAACACACTCTGCTTTAGAGAAAAGAGCACTCTTCTACTCTACTGTGTTTCCTATGGGGTCCGAACAGTGAGCATAATCAGAACAAAAGAACTGTGCTTCCTACAGACAAGGACCATATGTACTTCAACTCTGCTTAGGAAACTGACAAGAACAGTAGCTCCTCTTCAGTCCGATACACTGTACTTGCTGGGAACAGACACGAGTGCTATTTGCACTGTGTATGGCATTTGGAGCGCAAGAGTGACTCTTCTTACCAGAAAACAACTCTTGCTCGTAGGACCAAAAACTGTCTGTGACTCAACTCCATTTAGGACTGGGAAACAAACGTGAGCTCGCCTTACAAGAAACACACTCTGCTTTTGAGAAAAGAGCAGTCTTCTACTCGACTGTGTTTCCTTTTGGGTCCGAACAGTGAGCTTGCTCAGAACAAAAGAACTGTGCTTCCTACACACACGGGCCATATCTAGTTCAACTCTGCTTAGGAAACTGAGAAGAACAGTAGCTCCTCTTCAGTCCAATACACTGTACTTGCTGGGAACAGATGCCAGTGCTATTTGCACTGTGTATGGCAATGGGAGCACAATAGTGACTTTCCTTACCAAAAAAAAACTCTTGCTCGTAGGACCAGAAACTGCATGTGATTCAACTCCAGTTAGGACTGGGAAACAAACGCTAGCTCGCCTTACAAGAAACACACTCTGCTTTAGAGAAAAGAGCACTCTTCTACTCTACTGTGTTTCCTATAGGGCTAGAACAGTGAGCTTGCTCAGAACATAAGAACTGTGCTTTCTACACACACTGTCCTTATCTAGTTCAACTCTGCTTAGGAAACTGACAAGAACAGTAGCTCCTCTTCAGTACGATACACTGTACTTGCTGGGAACAGACGCGAGTGCTATTTGCACTGTGTATGGCATTTGGAGCGCAATAGTGACTCTTCTTACCAGAAAACAACTCTTGCTCGTAGGACCAAAAACTGTCTGTGACTCAACTCCATTTAGGACTGGGAAAAAAACGTGAGCTCGCCTTACAAGAAACACACTCTGCTTTAGAGAAAAGAGCACTCTTCTACTCTACTGTGTTTCCTATAGGGCCAGAACAGTGAGCTTGCTCAGAACAAAAGAACTGTGCTTCCTACACACAAGGACCTTATGTAGTTCAACTCTGCTTAGGAAACTGACAAGAACAGTAGCTCCTCTTCAGTCCGATACACTGTACTTGCTGGGAACAGACGCAAGTGCTATTTGCACTGTGTATGGCAATGACAGCGCAATAGTGACTCTCCTTACCAGAAAACAACTCTTGCTCGTAGGAACACAAACTGCATGTGATTCAACGCCATTTAGGACTGGGAAACAAATGCTAGCTCGCCTTACAAGAAACACTCTCTGCTTTTTAGAAAAGAGCAGTCTTCTACTCTACTGTGTTTCCTATGGGGTCCAAACAGTGAGCTTGCTCAGAACAAAAGAACTGTGATTCCTACACACATGGACCATATCTAGTTCAACTCTGCTTAGGAAACTGACAAGAACAGTAGCTCCTATTCAGTCCAATACACTGTACTTGCTGGGAACAGACGCCAGTGCTATTTGCACTGTGTATGGCAATGGGAGCGCAATAGTGACTTTCCTTACCAGAAAACAACTCTTGCTCGTAGGACCAGAAACTGCATGTGATTCAACTCCGTTTAGGACTGGGAAACAAATGCTAGCTCGCCTTACATGAAACACTCTCTGCTTTTGAGAAAAGAGCACTCTTCTTCTCTACTGTGTTTCCTATGGGGTCCAAACAGTGAGCTTGCTCAGAACAAAGAACTGTGCTTCCTACACACATGGACCATATCTAGTTCAACTCTGCTTAAGAAACTGACAAGAACAGTAGATCCTCTTCAGTCCAATACACTGTAGTTGCTGCAAACAGATGCCAGTGCAGTTTGTCCTGCGTATGGCAATGGCAGCGCAATAGTGAATCTTCTTACCAGAAAACAACTCTTGCTCGTAGGACCAGAAACTGCATGTGATTCAACTCCATTTAGGACTGGGAAACAAACGATAGCTTGCCTTACAAAAAACACACTCTGCTTTTGAGAAAAGAGCACTCTTCTACTCTACTGTGTTTTTTTTTGGGTCCGAACAGTGAGCTTGCTCAGAACAAAAGAACTGTGCTTCCTACACACACGGCCATATCTAGTTCAATTCTGCTTAGGAACCTGACAAGAAAAGTAGATCCTCTTCTGTCCAATACACTGTAGTTGCTGCGAACAGATGCCAGTGCTATTTGTCCTGTGTATGGCAATGGCAGCGCAATAGTGAATCTTCTTACCAGTAAACAACTCTTGCTCATAGGACCAAAAACTGCATGTGACTCAAATCCATTTAGGACAGGGAAACAAACGCGAGCTCGCCTTACAAGAAACACACTCTGCTTTATAGAAAAGAGCACTCTTCTACTCTACTGTGTTTCCTATAGGGCCAGAACAGTGAGCTTGCTCAGAACATAATAACTGTGCTTCCTAAACACACGGGCCATATCTAGTTCAACTCTGCTTAGGAAACTGACAAGAGCAGTAGCTCCTCTTCAGTCCAATACACTGTACTTGCTGGGAACAGACGCGAGTGCTTTTTGCACTGTGTATGGCATTTGGAGCGCAATAGTGACTCTTCTTACCAGAAAACAACTCTTGCTCATAGGAACAAAAACTGTCTGTGACTCAACTCCATTTAGGACTGGGAAACAAACGTGAGCTCGCCTTACAAGAAACACACTCTGCTTTATAGAAAAGAGCACTCTTCTACTCTACTGTGTTTCCTATAGGGCCAGAACAGTGAGCTTGCTCAGAACATAATAACTGTGCTTCCTAAACACACGGGCCATATCTAGTTCAACTCTGCTTAGGAAACTGACAAGAACAGTAGCTCCTATTCAGTCCGATACACTGTACTTGCTGGGAACAGACGCGAGTGCTATTTGCACTGTGTATGGCAAAAGGAGCGCAATAGTGACTTTCCTTACCAGAAAACAACTCTTGCTCGTAGGACCAGAAACTGCATGTGATTCAACTCCATTTATTACTGGAAAACAAACGATAGCTTGCCTTACAAAAAACACACTCTGCTTTTGAGAAAAGAGCACTCTTCTACTCTACTGTGTTTCATTTTGGGTCCGAACATTGAGCTTGCTGAGAACAAAAGAACTTTGCTTCCTACACACACGGCCATATCTAGTTCAATTCTGCTTAGGAACCTGACAAGAACAGTAGATCCACTTCAGTCCAATACACTGTAGTTGCTGCAAACAGATGCCAGTGCTATTTGTCCTGTGTATGGCAATGGCAGCGCAATAGTGACTCTCCTTACCAGAAAACAACTCTTGCTCATAGGACCAAAAACTGCATGTGACTCAAATCCATTTAGGACTGGGAAACAAATGCGAGCTCGCCTTACAAGAAACACACTCTGCTTTATAGAAAAGAACAGTATTCTAGTCTACTGTGTTTCCCATAGAGCCAGAACAATGAGCTTGCTCAAAACATATTAACTGTGCTTCCTAAACACACGGGCCATATCTAGTTCAACTCTGCTTAGGAAACTGACAAGAACAGTAGCTCCTCTTCAGTCCGATACACTGTACTTTCTGGGAACAGACGCAAGTGCTATTTGCACTGTGTATGGCAAAGGGAGCGCAGTAGTGACTTTCCTTACCAGAAAACAACTCTTGCTCATAGGACAGAAACTGCATGTGATTCCACACCATTTAGTACTGGGAAACAAACGCGAGCTCGCCTTACAAGAAACACACTCTGCTTTAGAGAAAAGAGCACTCTTCTACTCTACTGTGTTTCCTATAGGGTCCAAACAGTGAGCTTGCTCAGAACAAAAGAACTGTGCTTCCTACACACAAGGACCATATGTAGTTCAACTCTGCTTAGGAAACTGACAAGAACAGTAGCTCCTATTCAGTCCAATACACTGTACTTGCTGGGAAAAGACGCGAGTGCTATTTGTCCTGTGTATGGCAATGGGAGCGCAATAGTGACTTTCCTTACCAGAAAACAACTTTTGTTCGTAGGACCAGAAACTGCATGTGATTCAACTCCATTTAGGACTAGGAAACAAACGCTAGCTCGCCTTAGAAGAAACACACTCTGCTTTTGAGAAAAGAGCACTTTTCTACTCTACTGTGTTTCCTATAGGGCTAGAACAGTGAGCTTGCTCAGAACATAAGAACTGTGCTTTCTACACACACGGTCCTTATCTAGTTCAACTCTGCTTAGGAAACTGACAAGAACAGTAGCTCCTCTTCAGTCCGATACACTGTAATTGCTGGGAACAGACGCGAGTGCTATTTGCACTGTGTATGGCATTTGGAGCACAATAGTGACTCTTCTTACCAGAAAACAACTCTTGCTCGAAGGACCAAAACTGTCTGTGACTCAACTCCATTTAGGACTGGGAAAAAAACGTGAGCTCGCCTTACAAGAAACACACTCTGCTTTAGAGAAACGAGCACTCTTCTACTCTACTGTGTTTCCTATAGGGCCAAAACAGTGAGCTTGCTCAGAACAAAAGAACTGTGCTTCCTAAACACACGGGCCATAACTAGTTCAACTCTGCTTAAGAAACTGACAAGAACAGTAGCTCCTCTTCAGTCTGATACACTGTTCTTGCTGAGAACAGACGCGAGTGCTATTTGAACTGTTAATCGAAATTGGAGCACAATAGTGACTCGTCTTACCAGAAAACAACTCTTGCTCGTAGGACAAAAAACTGCATGTGACTCAACTCCATTTACGACTATGAAACAAACTCTAGCTCGCCTTACATGAAACACTCTCTGCTTTTGAGAAAAGAGCACTCTTCTTCTCTACTATGTTTCCTATGGGGTCCAAACAGTGAGCTTGCTCATAACAAAGAACTGTGCTTCCTACACACATGGACCATATCTAGTTCAACTCTGCTTAGGAAACTGACAAGAACAGTAGCTCCTCTTCAGTCCGATACACTGTAATTGCTGGGAACAGACGCGAGTGCTATTTGCACTGTGTATGGCATTTGGAGCGCAATAGTGACTCTTCTTACCAGAAAACAACTCTTGCTCGAAGGACCAAAACTGTCTGTGACTCAACTCCATTTAGGACTGGGAAAAAAACGTGAGCTCGCCTTACAAGAAACACACTCTGCTTTAGAGAAACGAGCACTCTTCTACTCTACTGTGTTTCCTATAGGGCCAAAACAGTGAGCTTGCTCAGAACAAAAGAACTGTGCTTCCTAAACACACGGGCCATAACTAGTTCAACTCTGCTTAAGAAACTGACAAGAACAGTAGCTCCTCTTCAGTCTGATACACTGTTCTTGCTGAGAACAGACGCGAGTGCTATTTGAACTGTTAATCGAAATTGGAGCACAATAGTGACTCGTCTTACCAGAAAACAACTCTTGCTCGTAGGACAAAAAACTGCATGTGACTCAACTCCATTTACGACTATGAAACAAACTCTAGCTCGCCTTACATGAAACACTCTCTGCTTTTGAGAAAAGAGCACTCTTCTTCTCTACTATGTTTCCTATGGGGTCCAAACAGTGAGCTTGCTCAGAACAAAGAACTGTGCTTCCTACACACATGGACCATATCTAGTTCAACTCTGCTTAGGAAACTGACAAGAACAGTAGCTCCTCTTCAGTCCGATACACTGTACTTGCTGGGAACAGACGCAAGTGCTATTTGCACTGTTTATCTCAAAGGGAGCGCAATAGTGACTTTCCTTACTAGAAAACAACTCTTGCTCGTAGGACCAGAAACTTCATGTGATTCAACGCCATTTAGGACTGGGAAAGAAATGCTAGCTCGCCTTACAAGAAACACGCTCTGCTTCTGAAAAAGAGCACTCTTCTACTCTACTGTGTTTCCTATGGGGTCCAAACAGTGAGCTTGCTCAGAACAAAAGAACTGTGCTTCCTACACACACGGCCATATCTAGTTCAATTCTGTTAGGAACCTGACAAGAACAGTAGATCCTCTTCAGTCCAATACACTGTACTTGCTGGGAACAGACGCCAGTGCTATTTGTCCTGTGTGTGGCAATGGCAGCACAATAGTGACTATTTTTACCATAAAACAACTCTTGCTCGTAGGACAGAAACTGCATGTGATTCCACTCCATTTAGGACTGGGAAACAAACGCTAGCTCGCCTTACAAGAAACACACTCTGCTTTAGAGAAAAGAGCACTCTTATACTCTACTGTGTTTCCTATGGGGTCCAAACAGTGAGCTTGCTCAGAACAAAAGAACTGTGCTTCCTACACACAAGGACCATATGTAGTTCAACTCTGCTTAGGAAACTGACAAGAACAGTAGCTCCTATTCAGTCCAATACACTGTACTTGCTGGGAAAAGACGCGAGTGCTATTTGCCCTGTGTATGGCAATGGGAGCGCAATAGTGACTCGTCTTACCAGAAAACAACTCTTGTTCGTAGGACCAGAAACTGCATGTGATTCAACTCCATTTAGGACTAGGAAACAAACGCTAGCTCGCCTTAGAAGAAACACACTCTGCTTTTGAGAAAAGAGCACTCTTCTACTCTACTGTGTTTCCTATAGGGCTAGAACAGTGAGCTTGCTCAGAACATAAGAACTGTGCTTTCTACACACACGGTCCTTATCTAGTTCAACTCTGCTTAGGAAACTGACAAGAACAGTAGCTCCTCTTCAGTCCGATACACTGTACTTGCTTTGAACAGACGCAAGTGCTATTTGCACTGTGTATGGCATTTGGAGCGCAATAGTGACTCTTCTTACCAGAAAACAACTCTTGCTCGTAGGACCAAAAACTGTCTGTGACTGAACTCCATTTAGGACTGGGAAAAAAACGCGAGCTCGCCTTACAAGAAACACACTCTGCTTTATAGAAAAGAGCACTCTTCTACTCTACTGTGTTTCCTATAGGGCCAGAACAGTGAGCTTGTTCAGAACATAATAACTTGCTTCCTAAACACACGGGCCATATCTAGTTCAACTCTGCTTAGGAAACTGACAAGAAGAGTAGCTCCACTTCAGTCCGATACACTGTACTTGCTGGGAACAGACGCGAGTGCTATTTGCACTATGTATGGCAAAGGGAGCGCAGTACTGACTTTCCTTACCAGAAAACAACTCTTGCTCGTAGGACAGAAACTGCATGTGATTCAACTCCATTTAGGACTGGGAAACAAACGCGAGCTCGCCTTACAAGAAACACTCTCTGCTTTATAGAAAAGAGCACTCTTCTACTCTACTGTGTTTCCTATGGGGTCCAAACAGAGAGCTTGCTCAGAACAAAAGAACTGTGCTTCCTACACACACGGACCATATGTAGTTCAACTCTGCTTAGGAAACTGATAAGAACAGTAGCTCCTCTTCATTCCAATACACTGTACTTGCTGGGAACAGATGCAAGTGCTATTTGCACTGTGTATGGCAATAGAGCACAATAGTGACTTTCCTTACCAGAAAAAAACTCTTGCTCATAGGACAAAATACTGCATGTGACTCAACTCCATTTAGGACTGGGAAACAAACTCTAGCTCGCCTTACAAGAAACACACTCTGCTTTTGAGAAAAGAGCAGTATTCTACTCTAATGTGTTTCCTATGGGGTCCAAACAGTGAGCTTGCTCAGAACAAAAGAACTGTGCTTCCTACACACATGGACCATATCTACTTCAACTCTGCTTAGAAAACAGACAAGAACAATAGCACCTATTCAGTCCAATACACTGTACTTGCTGGGAACAGACGGGAGTGCTATTTGCACTGTGTATGGCAATGGGAGCACAATGTGACTTTCCTTACCAGAAAACAACTCTTGTTCGTAGGACCAGAAACTGCATGTGATTCAACTCCATTTAGGACTAGGAAACAAACGCTAGCTCGCCTTACAAGAAACACACTCTGCTTTAGAGAAAAGAGCACTCATCTACTCTACTGTGTTTCCTATAGGGCCAGAAGAGTGAGCTTGCTCAGAACATAAGAACTGTGCTTCCTAAACACACGGGCCATATCTAGCTCAACTCTGCTTAAGAAACTGACAAGAACAGTAGCTCCTCTTCAGTCCGATACACTGTAGTTGCTGGGAACAGACGCAAGTGCTATTTGCACTGTGTATGGCAATGACAGCGCAATAGTGACTCTCCTTACCAGAAAAAAACTCTTGCTCGCAGGAACACAAATTGCATGTGATTCAATGCCATTTAGGACTGGGAAACAAATGCTAGCTCGCCTCACAAGAAACACTCTCTGCTTTTTAGAAAAGAGCACTCTTCTACACTACTGTGTTTCCTATGGGGTCCAAACAGTGAGCTTGCTCAGAACAAAAGAACTGTGCTTCCTACACACATGGACCATATCTAGTTCAACTCTGCTTAGGAAACTGACATGAACAGTAGCTCCTATTCAGTCCAATACACTGTACATTCTGGGAACAGACGCGAGTGTTATTTGCACTGTATATGGCATTTGCAGCACAATAGTGACTCTTCTTACCAGGAAACAACTCTTGCTCGTAGTACCAGAAACTGCATGGGATTCAACTCCATTTAGGACTGTGAAACAAACGCTAGCTCGCCTTACAAGAAACACACTCTGCTTTTGAGAAAAGAGCACTCTTCTACTCTACTGTGTTTCCTATAGGGCCAGAAGAGTGAGCTTGCTCAGAACAAAAAAACTGTGCTTCCTACACACACAGCAATATCTAGTTCAAGTCTGCTTAGGAACCTGACAAGAACAGTAGATCCTCTTCAGTCCAATACACTGTACTTGCTGCGAACAGACGCCAGTGCTATTTGTCCTGTGTATGGCAATGGCAGTGCAATAGTGACTCTTCTTACCAGAAAACAACTCTTGCTCGTAGGACCAGAAACTCATGTGATTCCACTCCATTTAGGATTGGGAAACAAACTCTAGCTCGCTTTACAAGAAACACACTCTGCTTTTGAGAAAAGAGCACTCTTCTACTCTACTGTGTTTCCTAAGGTGTCCGAACAGTGAGCTTGCTCAGAACGAAAGAACTGTGCTTCCTGCGCACACGGGCCATATCTAGTTCAACTCTGCTTAGGAAACTGACAAGAACAGTAGCTCCTCTTCAGTCCAATACACTTTACTTGCAGGGAACAGACGGGAGGGCTATTTGCACTGTGTATGGCAATTGGAGCACAATAGTGACTCGTCTTACCAGAAAACAACTCTTGCTCATAGGACAAAAAACGGCATGTGACTCAACTCCATTTAGAACTGAGAAACAAATGCTAGCTCGCCTTACAAGAAACACACTCTGCTTTAGAGAAAAGAGCACTCTTCTACTCTACTGTGTTTCCTATGGGGTCCAAACAGTGAGCTTGCTCAGAACAAAAGAACTGTGCTTCCTACACACACGGACCATATCTAGTTCAACTCTGCTTAGGAAACTGACAAGAACAGTAGCTCCTATTCAGTCCAATACACTGTACTTGCTGGGAAAAGACGCGAGTGCTATTTGCCTTGTGAAGGGCAATGGGAGCGCAATAGTGACTTTCCTTACCAGAAAAAAACTCTTGTTCGTAGTACCAGAAACTGCATGTGATTCAACTCCATTTAGGACTAGGAAACAAACGCTAGCTCGCCTTACAAAAATACACTCTGCTTTTGAGAAAAGAGCACTCTTCTACTGTACTGTGTTTCCTACAGGGCCAGAACAGTGAGGTTTCTCAGAACATAAGAATGGTGCTTCCTACACACACGGGCCATATCTAGTTCAACTGTGCTTAGGAAACTGACAAGAACAGTAGCTCCTCTTCAGTCCGATACACTGTACTTGCTGGGAACAGACGCGAGAGCTATTTGCACTATGTATGGCAAGGGGAGCGCAATAGTGACTTTCCTTACCAGAAAACAACTCTTGCTCTTAGAACCATAAACTGCATGTGATTCAACTCCATTTAGGACTGGGAAACAAACGCTAGCTCGCCTTAAAAGAAACACACTCTGCTTTTGAGAAAAGAGCACTCTTCTACTCTACTGTGTTTCCTATGGGGTCCAAACAGTGAGCTTGCTCAGAACAAAAGAACTGTGCTTCCTACACACACGGCCATATCTAGTTCAATTCTGCTTAGGAACCTGACAAGAACAGTAGATCCTCTTCAGTCCAATACACTGTACTTGCTGGGAACAGACGCCAGTGCTATTTGTACTGTGTATGGCAATGGCAGCGCAATAGTGACTTTTCTTACCATAAAACAACTCTTGCATGTAGGACAAGAAACTGCATGTGATTCTACTCCATTTAGGACTGGGAAACAAACGCTAGCTTGCCTTACAAGAAACACACTCTCCTTTATTGAAAAGAGCACTCTTCTACTCTACTGTGTTTCCTATAGGGCCAGAAGAGTGAGCTTGCTCAGAACAAAAGAACTGTGCTTCCTACACACGGGCCATATCTAGTTCAACTCTGCTTAGGAAACTGACAAGAACAGTAGCTCCTCTTCAGTCCGATACGCTGTACTTCCTGGGAACAGACACGAGTGCTATTTGCACTGTATATGGCAATGGGAGCGCAATAGTGACTTTCCTAACCAGAAAACAACTCTTGCTCGTAGGACCAGAAACTGCATGTGATTCAACTCAATTTAGGACTGGGAAACCAATGCTAGCTCGCCTTACATGAAACACACTCTGCTTTTGAGAAAAGAGCACTCTTCTACTCTACTGTGCTTCCTTTGGGGTCAGAACAGTGAGATTGCTCAGAACAAAAGAACTGTGCTTCCTACACACACGGGCCATATCTAGTTCAACTCTGCTTAGGAAACTGACAAGAACAGTAGCTCCTCTTCAGTCCAATACACTGTATTTGCTGGGAACAGACGCGAGTGCCATTTGTACTGTGTATGTCAATGGGAGCTCAATAGTTACTTTCCTTACCAGAAAACAACTCTTGCTCGTAGGAACAGAAACTGCATGTGATTCAACTCCATATAGGTCTGGGAAACAAATTCTAGCTAGCCTTACAAGAAACACAATCTGCTTTTGAGAAAAGAGCACTCTTCTACTCTACTGTGTTTCCTAGAGGGCCAGAACAGTGAGCTTGCTCAGAACAAAAGAACTGTGCTTCCATCACACATGGCCACATCCAGTTCAACTCTGATTAGGAACCTGACAAGAACAGTAGATCCTCTTCAGTCCAATACACTGAACATGCTGGGAACAGACGCGTGTGCTATTTGCCCTTTGTATGACAACGGGAGCACAATAGTGACTCTTCTTGCCAGAAAACAACTCTTGCTCGTAGGACCAGAAACTGCATGTGATTCATCTCCATTTAGGAGTGGGAAACAAACACTAACTCGACTTACAAGAAACACACTCTGATTTAGAGAAAAAAGCACTCTTCTACTCTATTGTGTTTCCTAAGAGGTCCGAACAGTAAACTTGCTCAGAACAAAAAGAACTGTGCTTCCTACACACACAGCCATATCTAGTTCAAATCTGCTTAGGAACCTGACAAGAACAGTAGATCCTTTCAGTCCAATACACTGTACTGCTGGGAACAGACAACAGTGCTATTTGTCCTGTGTATGGCAATGGCAGCACAATAGTGACTCTTCTTACCATAAAACAACTCTTGCTCGTAGGACCAGAAACTGCATGTGATTCAACTCCATTTAGGACTGGGAAACAAACACTAGCTCGCCTTACAAGAAACACACTCTGCTTTAGAGAAAAGAGCACTCTTCTACTCTACTGTGTTAACTATAGGGTCAGAACAGTGAGCTTGCTCAGAAGAAAAGAACTGTGCTTCCTACACTCGGGCCATATCTAGTTCAACTCTGCTTAGGAAACTAACAAGAACAGTAGCTCCTCTTCAGTCTAATACACTGTACTTCCTGGGAACAGACGGGACTGCTGTTTGCACTGTGTATGGCTATTGGAGCACAATAGTGACTCGTCTTACCAGAAAACAACTCTTGCTTGTAGGACAATAAACTGCATGTGACTCAACTCCATTTAAGACTGGGAAACAAACGCTAGCATGCCTTCCAAGAAACACACTCTGCTTTTGAGAAAAGAGCACTCTTCTACTCTACTGTGTTTCCTATGGGTTCCGAACAGTGAGCTTGCTCAGAACAAAAAAACTGTGCTTCCTCCACACACGGCCATATCTAGTTCAAGTCTGATTAGGAACCTGACAAGAACAGTAGATTCTCTTCCATCCAATACACTGTACTTGCTGGGAAAACACGCCAGTGTTATTTGTCCTGTGTATGGCAAAGGCATCGCAATAGTGACTCTTCTTACCAGAAAACAACTCTTGCTTGTAGGACCAGAAACTGCATGTGATTCAACTCCATTTAGGACTGGGAAACAAACGCTAGCTCGCCCTACAAGAAACACACTCTGCTTTGAGAAAAGAGCACTCTTCTACTCTACTGTGTTTCCTATGGGGTCCAAACAGTGAGCTTGCTCAGAACAAAAGTACTGTGCTTCCTACACACGCGGGACATATCTCGTTCAACTCTGCTTAGGAAACTGACAAGAACAGTAGCTCCTATTCAGTCCTATACACTGTAATTGCTGGGAACAGACGTGAGTGCTATTTGCACTGTGTATGGCAATGGGAGCGTAATAGTGACTTTCCTTACCAGAAAACAACTCTTGCTCGTAGAACCAGAAACTGCATGTGATTCAACTCCATTTAGGACTGGGAAACATATGCTAGCTCGCCTTCCAAGAAACACACTCTGCTTTTGAGAAAAGAGCACAATTCTACTCTACTGTGTTTCCTATGTGGTCCGAACAGTGAGCTTGCTCAGAACAAAAGAACTGTGCTTCCTACACACACGGCCATATCTAGTTCAATTCTGCTTAGGAACCTGACAAGAACAGTAGATCCTCTTCAGTCCAATACACTGTACTTGCTGGGAAGAGACGCCAGTGCTATTTGTCCTGTGTATGGCAATGGCAGCGCAATAGTGACTTTTCTTACCATAAAACAACTCTTGCATGTAGGACCAGAAACTGCATGTGATTCTACTCCATTTAGGACTGGGAAACAAACGCTAGCTTGCCTTACAAGAAACACACTCTCCTTTATTGAAAAGAGCACTCTTCTACTCTACTGTGTTTCCTATAGGGCCAGAAGAGTGAGCTTGCTCAGAACAAAAGAACTGTGCTTCCTACACACGGGCCATATCTAGTTCAACTCTGCTTAGGAAACTGACAAGAACAGTAGCTCCTCTTCAGTCCGATACGCTGTACTTCCTGGGAACAGACACGAGTGCTATTTGCACTGTATATGGCAATGGGAGCGCAATAGTGACTTTCCTAACCAGAAAACAACTCTTGCTCGTAGGACCAGAAACTGCATGTGATTCAACTCAATTTAGGACTGGGAAACCAATGCTAGCTCGCCTTACATGAAACACACTCTGCTTTTGAGAAAAGAGCACTCTTCTACTCTACTGTGCTTCCTTTGGGGTCAGAACAGTGAGATTGCTCAGAACAAAAGAACTGTGCTTCCTACACACACGGGCCATATCTAGTTCAACTCTGCTTAGGAAACTGACAAGAACAGTAGCTCCTCTTCAGTCCAATACACTGTACTTGCGGGGAACAGACGCGAGTCCTATTTGCACTGTGTATGGCTATTGGAGCACAATAGTGACTCGTCTTACCAGAAAACAACTCTTGCTCGTAGGACAAAAAACTGCATGTGACTCAACTCCATTTATGACTGGGAACCATCGCTAGGTCGCCTTCCAAGAAACACAGTCTGCTTTTGAGAAAAGAGCACTCTATACTCTATTGTGTTTCCTATGGTTTCCGAAGAGTGAGCTTGCTCAGAAAAAAAAAACCTGTGCTTCCTACACACACGGCCATAACTAGTACAACTCTGCTTAGGAAACTGACAAGAACAGTAGCTCCTATTCAGTCCAATACACTGTACTTGCTGGGAACAGACGCGAGTGCTATTTGCACTGTGTATGTCAATATGAGCACAATAGTGACTTTCCTTACCAGAAAACAACTCTTGCTCATTGGACCGGAAACTGCCTGTGATTGAACTCCATTTAGGACAAGGAAACAAATGCTAGCTCGCCTTACAAAAAACACACTCTACTTTTGAGAAAATAGCACTCTTCTACTCTACTGTGTTTCCTATGATGTCCGAACAGTGCGCTTGCTCAGAACAAAGAAACCGTGCTTCCTACACGTAACGCCATACCTAGTTCAATTCTGCTTAGGAACCTGACAAGAACAGTAGATCCTCTTCAGTCCAATACACTGTACTTGCTGGGAACAGACGCCAGTGCTATTTGTCCTGTGTTTGGCAATGGCAGCGCAATAGTGACTCTTCTTTCCAGAAAACAACTCTTGCTCGTAGGACCAGAAACTGCATGGGATTCAACTCCATTTCTGACTGGGAAACAAACACTAGCTTGCCTTACAAGAAACACACTCTGCTTTTGACTAAAGAGCACTCTTCTACTCTACTGTGTTTCCTATAGGACCAGAACAGTGATCTTGCTCAGAACAAAAGAACTGTGCTTCCTACACACACGGCCATATCTAGTTCAACTCTGCTTAGGAAACAAACAAGAACAGTAGATACTCTTCAGTTCAATACACTGTACTTGCTGGGAACAGACGCCAGTGCATTTGTCCTGTGTATGGCAATGGCAGTGCAATAGTGACTCTTCTTACCAGAAAACAACTCTTGCTCGTAGGACCAGAAACTGCATGTGATTCAACTCCATTTAGGACTGGGAAACAAAAGCTAGCTCACCTCACATGAAACACACTCAGCTTTTGAGAAAAGAGCACTCTTCTACTCTACTGTGTTTCCTATGGGGTCTGAACAGTGAGCTTGCTCAGAACAAAACAACTGTGCTTCCTACACACACGGGCCATATCTAGTTCAACTCTGCTTAGGAAACTGACAAGAACTGTAGATCCTCTTCAGTACAATACACTGTACTTGTGGGTAACAGACACGAGTGCTATTTGCACTGTGTATGGCAATTGGAGCACAATAGTGACTTGTCTTACCAGAAAACAACTCTTGCTCGTAGGACAAAAAACTGCATGTGACTCAACTCCATTTAGGACTGGGAAACAAACGCTAGCTCGACTTCTAAGAAACACAGTTTGCTTTTGAGAAAAGAGCACTCTTCTACTCTACTGTGTTTCCTATGTGTTCCGAACAGTGAGCTTGCTCAGAACAAAAAAAATGTGCTTCCTACTCACACGGCCATATCTAGTTCAAGTCTGCTTAGGAACCTGATAAAACAGTATATCCTCTTCAATCCAATACACTGTACTTTCGGGGAACAGACGCCAGTGCTATTTGTCCTGTGTATGGCAATGGCAGCGCAATAGTGACTCTTCTTACCAGAAAACAACTCTTGCTCGTAGGAACAGAAACTGCATGTGACTCAACTCCATTTAGGACTGGGAAACAAACGCTAGCTCGCCTTACAAGAAACACACTCTGCTTTTGAGAAAAGAGCACTCTTCTACTCTACTGTGTATCCTATGGGGTTAGAACAGTGAGCTTGCTCAGAACAAAAAACCTGTGCTTCCTACACACACGGCCATATCTAGTTCAAATCTGCTTAGGAACCTGACAAGAATAGTAGATCCTCTTCCGTCCAATACACTGTACTTGCTGGGAAAAGACGCCAGTGCTATTTGTCCTGTGTATGGCAATGGCAGCACAATAGTGACTCTTCTTACCAGAAAACAACTCTTGTTTGTAGGACCAGAAACTGCATGTGATTCAACTCCATATTGGACTGGGAAAAAAACGCTAGCTCGCCTTACAAGAAACACACTCTGCTTTTGAGAAAAGAGCACTCTTCTTCTCTACTGTGTTTCCTATGGGGTCCAAACAGTGAGCTTGCTCAGAACAAAAGAACTGTGATTCCTACACACACCGACCATATCTAGTTCAACTCTGCTTAGGAAACTGACAAGAGCAGTAGCTCCTATTCAGTCCAATACACTGCACTTGCTGGGAACAGACGCGAGTGCTATTTGCACTGTGTATGGCAATGGGAGCACAATAGTAACTTTCCTTACCAGAAAACAACTCTTGCTCATAGGACCGGAAACTGCCTGTGATTGAACTCCATTTAGGACTGGGAAACAAACTCTAGCTCGCCTTACAAGAAACACACTCTGCTTTTGAGAATAGAGCACTCTTATACTCTACTGTGTTTCCTATGAGGTCCGAACAGTGAGCTTGCTCAGAACAAAAAAAACGTGCTTCCTGCACACACCGCAACACCTAGTTCAATTCTGCTTAGGAACCTGACAAGAACAGTAGATCCTCTTCAGTCCAATACACTGTACTCCTGTGAACAGACAACAGTGCTATTTGTCCTGTGTATGGCAAAGGCAGCGCAATAGTGACTCTTCTTACCATAAAACAACTCTTGCTCGTAGGACCAGAAACTGCATGTGATTCAACTCCATTTAGGACTGGGAAACAAACGCTAGCTCTCCTTACAAGAAACACACTCTGCTTTAGAGAAAAGAGCACTCTTCTACTCTACTGTGTTTCCTATAGGGCCAGAACAGTGAGCTTGCTCAGAACAAAAGAACTGTGCTTCCTACACACACCGACCATATCTAGTTCAACTCTGCTTAGGAAACTGACAAGAACAGTAGCTTCTCTTCAGTCCGATACACTGTATTTGCTGGGAAGAGACGCGAGTGCTATTTGCACTGTGTATGGCAATGGGAGCTCAATAGATACTTTCCTTACCAGAAAACAACTCTTGCTCGTAGGAACTGAAACTGCATGGGATTCCAATCCATTTAGGACTGGGAAACAAACGCTAGCTCGCCTTACAAGAAACACTCTGCTTCTGACAAAAGAGCACAATTCTACTCTACTGTGTTTCCTATGGGGTCCGAACAGTGAGCTTGCTCAGAACAAAAGAACTGTGCTTCCATCACACATGGCCACATCCAGTTCAACTCTGATTAGGAACCTGACAAGAACAGTAGATCCTCTTCAGTCCAATACACTGAACATGCTGGGAACAGACGCGTGTGCTATTTGCCCTTTGTATGACAACGGGAGCACAATAGTGACTCTTCTTGCCAGAAAACAACTCTTGCTCGTAGGACCAGAAACTGCATGTGATTCATCTCCATTTAGGAGTGGGAAACAAACACTAACTCGACTTACAAGAAACACACTCTGATTTAGAGAAAAAAGCACTCTTCTACTCTATTGTGTTTCCTAAGAGGTCCGAACAGTAAACTTGCTCAGAACAAAAAGAACTGTGCTTCCTACACACACAGCCATATCTAGTTCAAATCTGCTTAGGAACCTGACAAGAACAGTAGATCCTTTCAGTCCAATACACTGTACTGCTGGGAACAGACAACAGTGCTATTTGTCCTGTGTATGGCAATGGCAGCACAATAGTGACTCTTCTTACCATAAAACAACTCTTGCTCGTAGGACCAGAAACTGCATGTGATTCAACTCCATTTAGGACTGGGAAACAAACGCTAGCTCGCCTTACAAGAAACACACTCTGCTTTAGAGAAAAGAGCACTCTTCTACTCTACTGTGTTAACTATAGGGTCAGAACAGTGAGCTTGCTCAGAAGAAAAGAACTGTGCTTCCTACACTCGGGCCATATCTAGTTCAACTCTGCTTAGGAAACTAACAAGAACAGTAGCTCCTCTTCAGTCTAATACACTGTACTTCCTGGGAACAGACGGGACTGCTGTTTGCACTGTGTATGGCTATTGGAGCACAATAGTGACTCGTCTTACCAGAAAACAACTCTTGCTCGTAGGACAATAAACTGCATGTGACTCAACTCCATTTAAGACTGGGAAACAAACGCTAGCATGCCTTCCAAGAAACACACTCTGCTTTTGAGAAAAGAGCACTCTTCTACTCTACTGTGTTTCCTATGGGTTCCGAACAGTGAGCTTGCTCAGAACAAAAAAACTGTGCTTCCTCCACACACGGCCATATCTAGTTCAAGTCTGATTAGGAACCTGACAAGAACAGTAGATTCTCTTCCATCCAATACACTGTACTTGCTGGGAAAACACGCCAGTGTTATTTGTCCTGTGTATGGCAAAGGCATCGCAATAGTGACTCTTCTTACCAGAAAACAACTCTTGCTTGTAGGACCAGAAACTGCATGTGATTCAACTCCATTTAGGACTGGGAAACAAACGCTAGCTCGCCCTACAAGAAACACACTCTGCTTTGAGAAAAGAGCACTCTTCTACTCTACTGTGTTTCCTATGGGGTCCAAACAGTGAGCTTGCTCAGAACAAAAGTACTGTGCTTCCTACACACGCGGGACATATCTCGTTCAACTCTGCTTAGGAAACTGACAAGAACAGTAGCTCCTATTCAGTCCTATACACTGTAATTGCTGGGAACAGACGTGAGTGCTATTTGCACTGTGTATGGCAATGGGAGCGTAATAGTGACTTTCCTTACCAGAAAACAACTCTTGCTCGTAGAACCAGAAACTGCATGTGATTCAACTCCATTTAGGACTGGGAAACATATGCTAGCTCGCCTTCCAAGAAACACACTCTGCTTTTGAGAAAAGAGCACAATTCTACTCTACTGTGTTTCCTATGTGGTCCGAACAGTGAGCTTGCTCAGAACAAAAGAACTGTGCTTCCTACACACACGGCCATATCTAGTTCAATTCTGCTTAGGAACCTGACAAGAACAGTAGATCCTCTTCAGTCCAATACACTGTACTTGCTGGGAAGAGACGCCAGTGCTATTTGTCCTGTGTATGGCAATGGCAGCGCAATAGTGAATTTTCTTACCATAAAACAACTCTTGCATGTAGGACCAGAAACTGCATGTGATTCTACTCCATTTAGGACTGGGAAACAAACGCTAGCTTGCCTTACAAGAAACACACTCTCCTTTATTGAAAAGAGCACTCTTCTACTCTACTGTGTTTCCTATAGGGCCAGAAGAGTGAGCTTGCTCAGAACAAAAGAACTGTGCTTCCTACACACGGGCCATATCTAGTTCAACTCTGCTTAGGAAACTGACAAGAACAGTAGCTCCTCTTCAGTCCGATACGCTGTACTTCCTGGGAACAGACACGAGTGCTATTTGCACTGTATATGGCAATGGGAGCGCAATAGTGACTTTCCTAACCAGAAAACAACTCTTGCTCGTAGGACCAGAAACTGCATGTGATTCAACTCAATTTAGGACTGGGAAACCAATGCTAGCTCGCCTTACATGAAACACACTCTGCTTTTGAGAAAAGAGCACTCTTCTACTCTACTGTGCTTCCTTTGGGGTCAGAACAGTGAGATTGCTCAGAACAAAAGAACTGTGCTTCCTACACACACGGGCCATATCTAGTTCAACTCTGCTTAGGAAACTGACAAGAACAGTAGCTCCTCTTCAGTCCAATACACTGTACTTGCGGGGAACAGACGCGAGTCCTATTTGCACTGTGTATGGCTATTGGAGCACAATAGTGACTCGTCTTACCAGAAAACAACTCTTGCTCGTAGGACAAAAAACTGCATGTGACTCAACTCCATTTATGACTGGGAACCATCGCTAGGTCGCCTTCCAAGAAACACAGTCTGCTTTTGAGAAAAGAGCACTCTATACTCTACTGTGTTTCCTATGGTTTCCGAAGAGTGAGCTTGCTCAGAAAAAAAAACCTGTGCTTCCTACACACACGGCCATAACTAGTACAACTCTGCTTAGGAAACTGACAAGAACAGTAGCTCCTATTCAGTCCAATACACTGTACTTGCTGGGAACAGACGCGAGTGCTATTTGCACTGTGTATGTCAATATGAGCACAATAGTGACTTTCCTTACCAGAAAACAACTCTTGCTCATTGGACCGGAAACTGCCTGTGATTGAACTCCATTTAGGACAAGGAAACAAATGCTAGCTCGCCTTACAAAAAACACACTCTACTTTTGAGAAAATAGCACTCTTCTACTCTACTGTGTTTCCTATGATGTCCGAACAGTGCGCTTGCTCAGAACAAAGAAACCGTGCTTCCTACACGTAACGCCATACCTAGTTCAATTCTGCTTAGGAACCTGACAAGAACAGTAGATCCTCTTCAGTCCAATACACTGTACTTGCTGGGAACAGACGCCAGTGCTATTTGTCCTGTGTTTGGCAATGGCAGCGCAATAGTGACTCTTCTTTCCAGAAAACAACTCTTGCTCGTAGGACCAGAAACTGCATGGGATTCAACTCCATTTCTGACTGGGAAACAAACACTAGCTTGCCTTACAAGAAACACACTCTGCTTTTGACTAAAGAGCACTCTTCTACTCTACTGTGTTTCCTATAGGACCAGAACAGTGATCTTGCTCAGAACAAAAGAACTGTGCTTCCTACACACACGGCCATATCTAGTTCAACTCTGCTTAGGAAACAAACAAGAACAGTAGATACTCTTCAGTCCAATACACTGTACATGCTGGGAACAGACGCCAGTGCTATTTGCCCTGTGTATGAAAATGGGAGCAGAGTAGTGACTCTTCTTACCAGAAAACAACTCTTGCTCGTAGGACCAGAAACTGCATGTGATTCAACTCCATTTAGGACGGGGAAACAAACGCTAGCCCGGCTCGCCTTACAAGAAACACACTCTGCTTTTGAGAAAAGAACACTCTTCTACTCTACTGTGTTTCCAATGGGGTCCGAACAGTGAGCTTGCTCAGAACAAAAGAACTGTGCTTCCTACACACACGGTCATATCTAGTTCAATTCTTTTTAGGAAACTGACAAGAATAGTAGATCCTCTTCAGTCCAATACACTGCAGTTGCTGGGAACAGACGCGAGTGCTATTTGCCCTGTGTATGATAATGGGAGAGCAATAGTGACTCTTCTTACCAGAAAACAACTCTTGCTCGTAGGACTAGAAACTGCATGTGATTCAACTCCATTTAGGACTGGGAAACAAACGCTAGCTCGCCTTACAAGAAACACACTCTGCTTTTGAGAAAACAGCACTCTTCTACTCTACTGTGTTTCCTATAGGGCCAAAACAGTGAGCATGCTCAGAACAAAAGAACTGTGCTTCCTACACATACAGCCATATCTAGTTCAATTCTGGTTAGGAAACTGACAAGAACAGTAGATCCTCTTCCGTCCCATACACTGTACTTGCTGGGAAGAGACGCGAGTGCTATTTGCCCTGTGTATGACAATGGGAGCACAATAGTGACTCTTCTTACCAGAAAAAAACTTTTGCTTGTAGGACCAGAAACTGCATGTGATTCAACTCCATTTAGGACTGGGAAACAAACGCTAGCTCGCCTTACAAGAAACACACTCTGCTTTTGAGAAAAGAGCACTCTTCTTCTCCAATGTGTTTCCTATGGGGTCCGAACAGTGAGCTTGCGCAGAACAAAAGAACTGTGCTTCCTACACACACGGCCATATCTAGTTCAATTCTGCTTAGGAACCTGACAAGAACAGTAGCTTCTCTTCAGTCCAATACACTTTACTTGCTGGGAACAGACGCCAGTGCTATTGGTCCTGTGTATGGCAATGGCAGCGCAATAGTGACTCTTCTTACCATAAAACAACTCTTGCTCGTAGGACCAGAAACTGCATGTGATTCAACTCCATTTAGGACTAGGAAACAAACGCTAGCTCGCCTTACAAGAAACAGACTCTGCTTTAGAGAAAAGAGCACTCTGCTACTCATGTGTTTCCTATGGGGTCCAAACAGTGAGCTTGCTCAGAACAAAAGAACTGTGCTTCCTACACGGGAAATATCTAGCTCATCTCTGCTTAGGAAACTGACAAGAACAGTAACTCCTATTCAGTCCAATACACTATACTTGCTTGGAACAGATGCGAGAGCTATTTGCACTGTGTATGGCATTTGGAGCGCAATAATGACTCTTCTTACCAGAAAACAACTCTTGCTCCTAGGACCAAAAACTGCCTTAGACTCAACTCCCATTTAGGACTGGGAAACAAACGCGAGCTCGCCTTACAAGAAACACACTCTGCTTTAGAGAAAAAGAGCACTCTTCTACGCTACTGTGTTTCCTATGGCGTCCGAACAGTGAGCTTGCTCAGAACAAAAAAACTGGCTTCATACACACACGGCCATATCTAGTTCAAATCTGCTTAGGAACCTGAGAAGAAACAGTAGATCCTCTTCCGTCCAATACACTGTACTTGCTGCGAAAAGACGCCAAGTGCTATTTGTCCTGTGTATGGGCAATGGCAGCACAATAGTGACTCTTCTTACCAGAAAACAACTCTTGCTCATAGGACCAGAAACTGCATGTGATTCAACTCCATATTGGACTGGGAAACAAACGCTAGCTCGCTTTACAAGAAACACACTCTGCTTTTGAGAAAAGAGCACTCTTCTACTCTACTATGTTTCCTATAGGGCCAGAACAGTGAGCTTGCTCAGAACAAAAGAACTGTACTTCCTACACACACGGCCATATCTAGTTCAACTCTGCTTAGGAACCTGACAAGAACAGTAGATCCTCTTCAGTCCAATACACTGTGCATGCTGGGAACAGACGCGAGTGCTATTTGCCCTGTGTATGACAATGGGAGCACAATAGTGACTCTTCTTAGCAGAAAATAACTCTTGCTCGTAGGACCAGAAACTGCATGTGATGCAACTCCATTTAGGACTGGGAAACAAATGCTAGCTCGCCTTACAAGAAACACACTCTGATTTAGAGAAAAAAGCACTCTTCTACTCTATTGTGTTTCCTAAGAGGCCCGAACAGTGAACTCGCTCAAACCAAAAGAACTGTGCTTCCTACACACACGGCCATATCTAGTTCAATTCTGCTTAGGAACCTGACAAGAACAGTAGATCCTCTTCATTCCAATACACTGTACTTGCTGGGAACAGACTCCAGTGCTATTTGTTCTGTGTATGGCAATGGCAGCGCAATATTTACTATTCTTACCATAAAACAACTCTTGAGAATAGGACCAGAAACTGCATGGGATTCAACTCCATTTAGGACTGGGAAACAAACGCTAGGTCTCCTTTCAAGAAACACACTCTGCTTTTGAGAAAAGAGCACTCTTCTACTCTACTGTGTTTCCTATGGGGTCCAAACAGTTAGCTTGCTCAGAACAAAAGAACTGTGCTTCCTACACACGGGCCATATCTAGTTCAACTCTGCTTAGGAAACTGACAAGAACAGTAGCTTTTATTCAGTCCAATACACTGTACTTGCTGGGAACAGACGCGAGTGCTATTTGCACTGTGTATGGCAATTGAAGCACAATAGTGACTCTTCTTACCAGAAAACAACTCTTGCTCATAGGACCAAAAACTGCCTGTGACAACTCCATTTAGGATTGGTAAACAAAGGCGAGCTCGCCTTACAAGAAACACACACTGCTTTTGAGAAAAGGGCACTCTTCTACTCTACTGTGTTTCTTATGGGGTCAGAAGAGTGAGCTTGCTCAGAACAAAAGAACTGTGCTTCCTGCACACACTGGCCATATCTTGATCAATTCTGCTTAGGAAACTGACAAGGACAGTAGATCATCTTCAGTCCAATACACTGTACTTGCTGGGAACAGATGCGAGTGCTATTTGCAGTGTGTATGGCAATGGGAGCACAATAGTAACTTTCCTTACCAGAAAACAACTCTTGCTCATAGGACCGGAAACTGCCTGTGATTGAACACCAATTAGGGCTAGGAAACAAAGGCTAGCTCACCTTACAAGAAACACATTTTTCTTTTGAGAAAAGAGCACTCTTCTACTCTACTGTGTTTCCTATGAGGTCCGAACAGTGAGCTTGCTCAGAACAAAAAAAAAAAAAACGTGATTCCTACCCACACCGTCACACCTAGTTCAATTCTGCTTAGGAACCTGACAAGAACAGTAGATCCTCTTCAGTCCAATACACTGTACTGCTGGGAACAGACGCCAGTGCTATTTGTCCTGTGTAGGGCAATGGCAGCGCAATATTGACTCTTCTTACCAGAAAACAACTCTTGCTCATAGGACCAGAAACTCCATGTGATTCAACTCCATTTAGGACTGGGAAACAAACGCTAGCTCGCCTTACAAGAAACACACTCTGCTTTTGAGAAAAGAGCACTCTTCTACTCTACTGTGTTTCCTATGGGGTCCAAACAGTGAGCTTGCTCAGAACAAAAGAACTGTGCTTCCTACACACACCGACCATCTCTAGTTCAACTCTGCTTAGGAAACTGAAAAGAACAGTAGCTTCCCTTCAGTCCGATACACTGTATTTGCTGGGAACAGACGTGAGTGCTATTTGCACTGTGTATGGCAATGGGAGCTCAATAGTTACTTTCCTTACCAGAAAACAACTCTTGCTCGTAGGACCAGAAACTGCATGGGATTAAACTCCATTTAGGACTGGGAAACAAACGCTAGCTCGCCTTACAAGAAACACACTCTGCCTTTGAGAAAAGAGCAAAATTCAACTCTACTGTGTTTCCTATGGGGTCCGAACAGTGAGCTTGCTCAGAACAAAAGAACTGTGCTTCCTACACACACGGCCATATCTAGTTCAATTCTGCTTAGGAATCTGACAAGAAGAGTAGATCCTCTTCAGTCCAATACACTGTACTTGCTGGGAACAGACGCCAGTTGAATTTGTCCTGTGTATGGCAATGGCAGCGCAATAGTGACTCTTCTTACCATAAAACAACTCTTGCTCGTAGGACCAGAAACTGCATGTAATTCAACTCCATTTAGGACTGGGAAACAAACACTAGCTCGCCTTACAAGAAACACACTCTGCTTTTGAGAAAAGAGCACTCTTCTACTCTACTGTGTTTCCTGTAGGGCCAGAACAGTGAGCTTGCTCAGAACAAAAGAACTGTGCTTCCTACACACGGGCCATATCTAGTTCAACTCTGCTTAGGAAACTGACAAGAACAGTAGCTTTTATTCAGTCCAATACACTGTACTTGCTGGGAACAGACGCGAGTGCTATTTGCACTGTGTATGGCAATTGAAGCACAATAGTGACTCTTCTTACCAGAAAACAACTCTTGCTCGTAGGACCAAAAACTGCCTGTGACAACTCCATTTAGGATTGGTAAACAAAGGCGAGCTCGCCTTACAAGAAACACACACTGCTTTTGAGAAAAGGGCACTCTTCTACTCTACTGTGTTTCTTATGTGGTCAGAAGAGTGAGCTTGCTCAGAACAAAAGAACTGTGCTTCCTACACACACTGGCCATATCTTGATCAATTCTGCTTAGGAAACTGACAAGGACAGTAGATCATCTTCAGTCCAATACACTGTACATGCTGGGAACAGACGCGAGTGCTATTTGCCCTGTGTATGTCATATGGAGCGCAATAGTGACTCTTCTTACCAGAAAACAACTCTTGCTCGTAGGACCAAAAGGTACCTGTGATTCAACTCCATTTAGGACTGGGAAACAAACGCTAGCTCGCCTTACAAGAAACACACTCTGCTTTTGAGAAAAGAGCACTCTTCTACTCTACTGTGTTTCCTATAGGGCCAAAACTGTGAGCTTGCTCAGAACAAAAGAACTGTGCTTCCTACACACACGGTCAAACCTAGTTCAATTCTGCTTAGGAAACTGACAAGAATAGTAGATCCTCTTCAGTCCAATACACTGTACTTGCTGGGAAGAGACGCGAGTGCTATTTGCCCTGTGTAGGACAATGGGAGCGCAATATTGACTCTTCTTACCAGAAAACAACTCTTGCTCGTAGGACCAGAAACTGCACGTGATTCAACTCCATTTAGGACTGGGAAACAAACCCTAGCTCGCCTTACAAGAAACACACTCTGCTTTTGAGAAAAGAGCACTCTTCTACTCTACTGTGTTTTATTTAGAGCCAAAACAGTGAGCTTGCTCAGAACAAAAGAACTGTGCTTCCTACACACAAAAGCCATATCTAGTTCAACTCTGCTTAGGAAACTTCAAGAACAGTAGCTCATCTCCAGTCCAATACACTGTACTTGCTGGGAACAGATGCGAGTGCTCTTTGCACTGTGTAGGGGAATGGGAGCGCAATAGTGACTTTCCTTACCAGAAAACAACTCTTGATCATGGGTCCAAAAACTGCATGTGATTCAACTCCATTTATGACTTGGAAACAAACGCTAGCTCACCTTACAAGAAACACACTCTGCTTTTGAGAAAAGAGCACTCTTCTACTCTACTGTGTTTTCTTTAGAGCCAAAACAGTGAGCTTGCTCAGAACAAAAGAACTGTGCTTCCTATACACGGGCCATATCTAGTTCAACTCTGCTTAGGAAAATGACAATAACAGTAGCTCCTCTTCAGTTCAATACACTGTACTTGCTGGGAACAGACACCAGTGCTATTTGCCCTGTGTATGACAAAGGGAGCGCAATAGTGACTCTTCTTCCCAGAAAACAATTCTTGCTCGTGGGAACAGAAACTGCATGTGATTCAACTCCATTTCGGACTGGAAAACAAACATTAGCTCGCGTTACAAGAAACACACTCTGCTTTTGAGAAAAGAGCACTCTTCTTCGCTACTTTTCTTTCCTATAGGGCCAGAACAGTGAGCTTGCTCAAAACAAAAGAACTGTGCTTCCTACACACACGAGCCATATCTAGTTCAACTCTGCTTAGGAAACTGACAAGAAGAGTAACTCCTCTTCAGTCCAATACACTGTACTTGCTGGGAACAGACACGCTATTTGCACTGTGTAGGGGAATGGGAGCACAATAGTGACTTTCCTTACCAGAAAACAACTCTTGCTAATGGGACCAAAAACTGCATGTGATTCAACTCCATTTAGGACTGGGAAACAAACGCTAGCACGCCTTACAAGAAACACACTCTGCTTTTGAGAAAAGAGCATTCTTCTACTCTACTGTGTTTTCAAAAGAGCCACAACAGTGAGCTTGCTCAGAAGAAAAGGACTGTGTTTCCTACACACACGACCATATCTGGTTCAATTCTGCTTAGGAAACTGACAAGAACAGTAGATCCTCTTCAGTCCAATACACTGTACATGCTGGGAATAGACGCCAGTGCTAATTGCCTTTTGTATGTCAATGGGAGCGCAAAAGTGACTCTTCTTACCAGAAAACAACTCTTGCTCTTAGGATCATAAACTGCATGGGATTCAACTCCATTTCTGACTGGGAAACAAACACTACCTCGCCTTACAAGAAACACACTCTGCTTTTGAGAAAAGAGCACTCTTCTACTCTTCTATGGTTTTTTTTTGGGTCCAAACAGTGTGCTTGCTCAGAACAAAAGAACTGTGCTTCCTACACACACGGGCCATATCTAGTTCAACTCTGCTTAGGAAACTGACAAGAACAGTAGCTCATCTTCAGTCCAATACACTGTACTTGCTGGGAACAGACGCCAGTGCTATTAGCACTATGCATGGCAATGGGAGCACAATAGTGACTTTCCTTACCAGAAAACAACTCTAGCTCGTAGGACCAAAAACTGCATGTGATTCAACTCCATTTAGAACTGGGAAAGAAACGCTAGCTCGCCTTACAAGAAACACACTCTGCTTTTGAGAAAAGATCACTCTTCTACTCTACTGTGTTTCCTACAGGGCCAAAACATTGAGCTTGCTCAGAACAAAAGAACTGTGCTTCCTACACATACAGCCATATCTAGTTCAATTCTGGTTAGGAAACTGACAAGAACAGTAGATCCTCTTCCGTCCCATACACTGTACTTGCTGGGAAGAGACGCGAGTGCTATTTGCCCTGTGTATGACAATGGGAGCACAATAGTGACTCTTCTTACCAGAAAACAACTTTTGATTGTAGGACCAGAAACTGCATGTGATTCAACTCCATTTAGGACTGGGAAACAAATGCTACCTCGCCTTATAAGAAACACACTCTGCATTTGAGAAAAGAGCACTCTTCTTCTCCAATGTGTTTCCTATAGGGCCAGAATAGTGAGCTTGCTCAGAACAAAAGAACTGTGCTTCCTACACACACCGACTATATCTAGTTCAACTCTGCTTAGGAAACGGACAAGAACAGTAGATCCTCTTCAGTCCAATACACTGTACATGCTGGGAACAGACGCCAGTTGTATTTGCCCTGTGTATGACAATGGGAGCACAATAGTGACTCTTCTTACCAGAAAACAACTCTTGCTCATAGTACCAGAAACTGCATGTGATTCAACTCCATTGAGGACTGCGAAACAAACGCTAGCTCGCCTTACAAGAAACACACTCTGCCTTTGAGAAAAGAGCACTCTTCTACTCTACAGTGTTTCCTATGTGGTCCGAACAGAGAGCTTGCTCAGAACAAAAGAACTGTGCTTCCTACACACTCGGGCCATATCTAGTTCAACTCTACTTAGGAAACTGACAAGAACAGTAGCTCCTCTTAAGTCCAATACACTGTACTTAATGGGAACAGATGCGAATGCTATTTGCACTGTGTATGGCAAAGGGAGCACAATAGTGACTTTAATTGCCATAAAACAACTCTTGCTCATAGGACCAAAAACTGCATGTGATTCAACTCCATTTAGGACTGGGAACCATACACTAGCTCGCCTTACAAAAAACACACTTTACTTTTGAGAAAAGATCACTCTTCTACACTACTGTGTTTCCTATAGTGCCAGAACAGTGAGCTTGCTCAGAACAAATGAACTGTGCTTCCTACACACACGGCCATATCTAGTTCAATTCTGCTTAGGAAACTGACATAAACAGTAGATCCTCTTCAGTCCAATACACTGTACATGCTGGGAAGAGACGCCAGTGCTATTTGCCTGTGTATGACAATGGGAGCGCAATAGAGACTCTTCTTACCAGAAAACAACTCTTGCTCGTAGAACCAGAAAATGCATGTGATTCAACTCCATTTAGGACTGGGAAACAAATGCTAGCTCGCCTTACAAGAAACACACTCTGCTTTTGAGAAAATATCACTCATCTACTCTACTGTGTTTCCTATAGGGCCAGAACAGTGAGCTTGCACAGAACAAAAGAACTGTGCTTCCTACAAACACAGCCATATCCAGTTCAATTCTGCTTAGGGAACTGACAAGAACAGTAGATCCCTTTCTGTCCAATACACTGTACACGAGGGGAACAGATGCCAGTGCTATTTGCAATGTGTATGAAAATGGGACCGCAATAGTACTCTTCTTACCAGGAAACAACTCTTGCTCGTAGGACCAGAAACTGCATGTGATTCAACTCCATTTAGGATGAAAAAAAAAAAAGGTAGCTCGCCTTACAAGAAACACACGCTGCTTTTGAGAAAAGGGCACTCTTCTACTCTACTGTATTTCTTATGGGGTCAGAACAGTGAGCTTGCTCAGAACAAAAGAACTGTGCTTCCTACACACGGGCCATATCTAGATCAATTCTGCTTAGGAAACTGACGAGGACAGTAGTATATCTTCAGTCCAATACACTGCACATGCTGGGAAAACACGCGAGTGCTATTTGCCCTAGTATGACACTGGAAGCGCAATAGTGACTCTTCTTACCAGAAAACAACTCTTGCTCATAGGACCAGAAACTGCATGTGATTCAACTCCATTTAGGACTGGGAAACAAACGCTAGATCGCCTTACAAGAATCACACTCTGCTTTTGAGAAAACAGCACTCTTCTACTCTACTGTGTTTCCTTTGGGGTCCAAACAGTGAGCTTGCTCAGAACAAAAGAACTGTGTTTCCTACACACACGGGCCATATCTAGTTCAACTCTGCTTAGGAAACTGACAAGAACAGTAGCTCCTCTTCAGTCCAATACACTGTACTTGCTGGGAACAGATGCGAGTGCTATTTGCACTGCATATGGCAATGGGAGTGCAATAGTGACTCTTCTTACCAGAAAACAACTCTTGCTCGTAGGACCAGAAATTGCATGGGATTCAACTCCATTTCAGACTGGGAAACAAACACTGGCTCGCCTTACAAGAAACACACTCTGCTTTTCAGAAAAGAGCACTCTTCTACTCTACAGTGTTTCCTATGAGGTCCGAACAGTGAGCTTGTTCAGAACAAAACAACTGTGCTTCCTACACACAGGGCCCATATCTAGTTCAACTCTGCTTAGGAAAATGACAAGAACAGTAGTTCCTCTTCAGTCCAGTACACTGTACTTGCTGCGAAAAGACGCAAGCGCTATTTGCACTGTGTATGGCAATGGGAGCGCAATAGTGACTCTTCTTACCAGAAAACAAGTCTTGCTCATAGGACCAGAAACTGCATGGGATACAAATTTATTTCTGACTGGGAAACAAACACTATCTCGCGTTACAAGAAACACACTCTGCTTTTGAGAAAAGAGAACTCTTCTACTCTACTGTGTTTCCTATGGGATCCGAACAGTGAGCTTGCTCAGAACAAAAGAACTGTGCTTCCTACACACACGGTCATATCTAGTTCAATTCTTTTTAGGACACTGACAAGAATAGTAGATCCTCTTCAGTCCAATACACTGTAGTTGCTGGGAACAGACGCGAGTGCTATTTGCCCTGTGTATGACAATGGGAGAGCAATAGTGACTCTTCTTACCAGAAAACAACTCTTGCTCGTAGGACTAGAAACTGCATGTGATTCAACTCCATTTAGGACTGGGAAACAAACGCTGGCTCGCCTTACAAGAAACACACTCTGCTTTTGAGAAAACAGCACTCTTCTACTCTACTGTGTTTCCTACAGGGCCAAAACAGTGAGCTTGCTCAGAACAAAAGAACTGTGCTTCCTACACATACAGCCATATCTAGTTCAATTCTGGTTAGGAAACTGACAAGAACAGTAGATCCTCTTCCGTCCCATACACTGTACTTGCTGGGAAGAGACGCGAGTGCTATTTGCCCTGTGTATGACAATGGGAGCACAATAGTGACTCTTCTTACCAGAAAACAACTTTTGCTTGTAGGACCAGAAACTGCATGTGATTCAACTCCATTTAGGACTGGGAAACAAACGCTAGCTCGCCTTACAAGAAACACACTCTGCTTTTGAGAAAAGAGCACTCTTCTTCTCCAATGTGTTTCCTATAGGGCCAGAATAGTGAGCTTGCTCAGAGCAAAAGAACTGTGCTTCCTACACACACCGACTATATCTAGTTCAACTCTGCTTAGGAAACTGACAAGAACAGTAGATCCTCTTCAGTCCAATACACTGTACATGCTGGGAACAGATGCCAGTGCTATTTGCCCTGTGTATGACAATGGGAGCACAATAGTGACTCTTCTTACCAGAAAACAACTCTTGCTCGTAGTACCAGAAACTGCAAGTGATTCAACTCCATTTAGGACTGCAAAACAAACGCTAGCTCGCCTTACAAGAAACACACTCTGCTTTTGAGAAAAGAGCACTCTTCTACTCTACTGTGTTACCTTTGGGGTCCAAACAGTGAGCTTGCTCAGAACAAAAGAACTGTGCTTCCTACACACACGGGCCATATCTAGTTCCACTCTGCTTAGGAAACTGACAAGAACAGTAGCTCCTCTTCAGTCCAATACACTGTAGTTGCTGGGAACAGACGCGAGTGCTATTTGCCCTGTGTATGACAATCGGAGAGCAATAGTGACTCTTCTTACCAGAAAACAACTCTTGCTCGTAGGACCAGAAACTGCATGTGATTCAACTCCTTTTAGGACTGGGAAGCAAACGCTAGCTCGCCTTACAAGAAACACACTCTGCTTTTGAGAAAAGAGCCCTCTTCTACTCTAAAGTGTTTCCTATGGGGTCCGAAGAGTGAGCTTGCTCAGAACAAAAGAACTGTGCTTCCTACACACACAAGCCATATCTAGTTCAACTCTGCTTAGTAAACTGACAAGAACAGCAGCTCCTCTTCAGTCCAATACACTGTACTTCCTGGGAACAGACACGAGTGCTATTTGCACTGTGTAGGGCAATGGGAGTGTTATAGTGACTCTTCTTATCAATAAACAACTCTTGCTCGTAGGACCAGAAACTGCATTGGATTCAACTCCATTTAGGACTGGGAAACAAACACTAGCTCGCCTTACAAGAAACACACTCTGCTTTTGAGAAAAGAGCACTCTTCTACTCTACTGTGTTTCCTAGGAGGTCCGAACAGTGAGCTTGCTCAGAACAAAAGAACTGTGCTTTCTACACACAGGGGCCATATCTAGTTCAACTCTGCTTAGGAAACTGACAAGAACAGTAGTTCCTCTTCAGTCCAATACACTGTACTTGCTGCGAACAGACGCGAGCGCTATTTGCACTGTGTATGGCAATGGGAGCGCAATAGTGACTCTTCTTACCAGAAAACAACTCTTGCTCGTAGGACCAGGAACTGCACGGGATTCAACTTTATTTCTGACTGGGAAACAAACACTAGCTCGCCTTACAAGAAACACACTCTGCTTTTGAGAAAAGAGCACTCTTCTACTCTACTGTGTTTCCTATGGGATCCGAACAATAGCTTGCTCAGAACAAAAGAACTGTGCTTCCTACACACACGGCCATATCTAGTTCAACTCTGCTTAGAAAACTGACAAGAACAGTAGGTCCTCTTCAGTCCAATATACTGTACTTTCTGGGAACAGACACGCTATTTGCACTGTGTAGGGGAATGGTAGCACAATAGTGACTTTCCTTACCAGAAAACTACTCTTGCTCATGGAACCAAAAACTGCATGTGATTCAACTCCATTTAGGACTGGGAAACAAACTCTAGCTCGCCTTACAAGAAACACACTCTGCTTTTGAGAAAAGAGCACTCTTCTACTCTACTCTGTTTTCAAAAGAACCAAAACAATGAGCTTGCTCAGAAGAAAAGGACTGTGCTTCCTACACACACAGCCATATCTGGTTCAATTCTGCTTAGGAAACTGACAAGAACAGTAGGTCCTCTTCAGTCCAATACACTGTACATGCTGGGAATAGACACCAGTGCTATTTGCCTTGTGTATGACAATGGGAGTGGAATAGTGACTCTTCTTACCAGAAAACAACTCTTGCTCGTAGGACCAGAAACTGCATGTGATTCAACTAAATTTAGGACTGGGAAACAAACGCTAGCACGCCTTACAAGAAACACACTCTGCTTTTGAGAAAAGAGCACTCTTCTACTCTACTGTGTTTCCTTTGGGGTCCAAAAAGTGAGCTTGCTCAGAACAAAAGAGCTGTGCTTCCTGCACACATGGGCCATATCTAGTTCAACTCTGCTTAGGAAACTGACAAGAACAGTAGCTCCTCTTCAGTCCAATACACTGTACTTCCTGGGAACAGACGCGAGTGCTATTTGCACTTTGTACGGCTTTGGGAGCACAATAGTGACTCTTTTTACCAGAAAACAACTCTTGCTCGTAGGACCAGAAAACAACTCTTGCTCGTAGGACCAGAAACTGCATGTGATTCAACTCCATTTAGGACTGGGAAACAAATGCTATCTCGCCTTACAAGAAACACACTCTGCTTTTGAGAAAAGAGCACTCTTCTACTCTACTGTGTTTCCTATAGGGCCAGTACAGTGAGCTTGCTCAGAACAAAAGAACTGTGCTTCCTACACAAATGGCCATATCCAGTTCAATTCTGCTTAGGAAACTCACAAGAACAGTATCTTCTCTTCAGTCCAATACACTGTACTTGCTGGGAGCACATGCGAGTGCTATTTGCACTGTGTTTGGCAATGGGAGCGCAATAGTGACTTTCGTTACCAGAAAACAACTCTTGCGCGTAGGACCAAAAACTGCATGTGATTCAACTCCATTTAGGAATGGGAACCATACACTAGCTCGACTTACAAGAAACATACTCTGCTTTTGAGAAAAGAGCACTCTTCTACTCTACTGTGTTTCCTATAGAGCCAGAACAGTGAGCTTGCTCAGAACAAAAGAACTGTGCTTCCTGCACACACGGGCCATATCTAGTTCAACTCTGCTTAGGAAACTGACAAGAACAGTAGCTCCTCTTCAGTCCAATACACTGTACTTCCTGGGAACAGACGCGAGTGCTATTTGCACTGTGTACGGCAATGGGAGAGCAATAGTGACTCTTTTTACCAGAAAACAACTCTTGCTCGTAGGACCAGAAACTGCATGTGATTCAACTCCATTTAGGACTGGGAAACAAATGCTATCTCGCCTTATAAGAAACACACTCTGCTTTTGAGAAAAGAGCACTCTTGTACTCTACTGTGTTTCCTATAGGGCCAGAACAGTGAGCTTGCTCAGAACAAAAGAAATGTGCTTCATACACACACGGGCCATATCTAGTTCAATTCTGCCTAGGAAACTGACAAGAACAGTAGCTCCTCTTCAGTCCAATACACTGTACTTGATTGGAACAGACGCAAGTGCTATTTGTACTGTGTATGGCATTGGGAGCGCAATAGTGACTCTTCTTACCAAAAAATAACTCTATTCGTAGGACCAAAAATTGAATGTGAGTCAAATTCATTTAGGACTGGGAAACAAAAAACTACCTTGCCTTACAAGAAACACACTCTGCTTTTGAGAAAAGAGCACTCTTCTTCTCTACTTCGAGTCCTGTCGGGGCCGAACAGTGAGCTTGCTCAGAACAAAAGAACTGTGCGTCCTACACACACGGGCCATATCTAGTTCAACTCTGCTTAGGAAACTGACGAGAACAGTAGCTCCTCTTCAGTCCAATACACTGTACTTGCTGGGAACAGATGCCAGTGCTATTTGCACTGTGTATGACAATGGGAGCACAATAGTGACTCTTCTTAACAGAAAACAACTCTTGCTCCTAGGACCAGAAACTGCATGGGATTCAACTCCATTTAGGACTGGGAAACAAACGCTAGCTTGCCTTACAAGAAACACACTCTGCTTTTGAGAAAAGAGCACTCTTCTACTCTACTGTGTTTACTATAGGGCCAGAACAGTGAGCTTGCTCAGAACAAAAGAAATGTGCTTCATACACACACGGGCCATATCTAGTTCAATTCTGCTTAGGAAACTGACAAGAACAGTAGCTCCTCTTCAGTCCAATACACTGTACTTGATTGGAACAGACGCAAGTGCTATTTGTACTGTGTATGGCATTGGGAGCGCAATAGTGACTCTCCTTACCAAAAAATAACTCTATTCGTAGGACCAAAAATTGCATGTGATTCAAATTTATTTAGGACTGGGAAACAAAAAACTAGCTTGCCTTACAAGAAACACACTCTGCTTTTGAGAAAAGAGCACTCTTCTTCTCTACTTCGAGTCCTATGGGGTCCGAACAGTGAGCTTGCTCAGAACAAAAGAACTGTGCTTCATACGCACACGGGTCATATCTAGTTCAACTCTGCTTAGGAAACTGACGAGAACAGTAGCTCCTCTTCAGTCCAATACACTGAACTTGCTGGGAACAGACGCGAGTGCTATTTGCACCATGTATGTCAACGGGAGCGCAATAGTGACTTTCCTTACCAGAAAACAACTCTTGCTCGTAGGACCAAAAACTGCATGTGATTCAACTCCATTTAGGACTGGGAAACAAACTCTGGCTCGCCTTACAAGAAACACACTCTGCTTTTGAGAAAAGAGCACTCTTCTACTCTACTGTGTTTCCTATAGGGCCAGTACAGTGAGCTTGCTCAGAACAAAAGAACTGTGCATCCTACACAAATGGCCATATCCAGTTCAATTCTCCTTAGGAAACTCACAAGAACAGTAGCTTCTCTTCAGTCCAATACACTGTACTTGCTGGGAGCACATGCGAGTGCTATTTGCACTGTGTTTGGCAATGGGAGCGCAATAGTGACTTTCGTTACCAGAAAACAACTCTTGCGCGTAGGACCAAAAACTGCATGTGATTCAACTCCATTTAGGACTGGGAAACAAACACCAGCTCGACTTACAAGAAACATACTCTGCTTTTGAGAAAAGAGCACTCTTCTACTCTACTGTGTTTCCTATAGAACCAGAACAGTGAGCTTGCTCAGAACAAAAGAACTGTGCTTCCTGCACACACGGGCCATATCTAGTTCAACTCTGCTTAGGAAACTGACAAGAACAGTAGCTCCTCTTCAGTCCAATACACTGTACTTCCTGGGAACAGACGCGAGTGCTATTTGCACTGTGTATGGCAAAGGGAGCACAATAGTGACTCTTTTTACCAGAAAACAACTCTTGCTCGTAGGACCAGAAACTGCATGTGATTCAACCCCATTTAGGACTGGGAAACAAATGCTATCTCGCCTTACAAGAAACACACTCTGCTTTTGAGAAAAGAGCACTCTTGTACTCTACTGTGTTTCCTATAGGGCCAGAACAGTGAGCTTGCTCAGAACAAAAGAAATGTGCTTCATACACACACGGGCCATATCTAGTTCAATTCTGCCTAGGAAACTGACAAGAACAGTAGCTCCTCTTCAGTCCAATACACTGTACTTGATTGGAACAGACGCAAGTGCTATTTGTACTGTGTATGGCATTGGGAGCGCAATAGTGACTCTTCTTACCAAAAAATAACTCTATTCGTAGGACCAAAAATTGAATGTGAGTCAAATTCATTTAGGACTGGGAAACAAAAAACTACCTTGCCTTACAAGAAACACACTCTGCTTTTGAGAAAAGAGCACTCTTCTTCTCTACTTCGAGTCCTGTCGGGGCCGAACAGTGAGCTTGCTCAGAACAAAAGAACTGTGCGTCCTACACACACGGGCCATATCTAGTTCAACTCTGCTTAGGAAACTGACGAGAACAGTAGCTCCTCTTCAGTCCAATACACTGTACTTGCTGGGAACAGATGCCAGTGCTATTTGCACTGTGTATGACAATGGGAGCACAATAGTGACTCTTCTTAACAGAAAACAACTCTTGCTCCTAGGACCAGAAACTGCATGGGATTCAACTCCATTTAGGACTGGGAAACAAACGCTAGCTTGCCTTACAAGAAACACACTCTGCTTTTGAGAAAAGAGCACTCTTCTACTCTACTGTGTTTACTATAGGGCCAGAACAGTGAGCTTGCTCAGAACAAAAGAAATGTGCTTCATACACACACGGGCCATATCTAGTTCAATTCTGCTTAGGAAACTGACAAGAACAGTAGCTCCTCTTCAGTCCAATACACTGTACTTGATTGGAACAGACGCAAGTGCTATTTGTACTGTGTATGGCATTGGGAGCGCAATAGTGACTCTCCTTACCAAAAAATAACTCTATTCGTAGGACCAAAAATTGCATGTGATTCAAATTTATTTAGGACTGGGAAACAAAAAACTAGCTTGCCTTACAAGAAACACACTCTGCTTTTGAGAAAAGAGCACTCTTCTTCTCTACTTCGAGTCCTATGGGGTCCGAACAGTGAGCTTGCTCAGAACAAAAGAACTGTGCTTCATACGCACACGGGTCATATCTAGTTCAACTCTGCTTAGGAAACTGACGAGAACAGTAGCTCCTCTTCAGTCCAATACACTGAACTTGCTGGGAACAGACGCGAGTGCTATTTGCACCATGTATGTCAACGGGAGCGCAATAGTGACTTTCCTTACCAGAAAACAACTCTTGCTCGTAGGACCAAAAACTGCACGTGATTCAACTCCATTTAGGACTGGGAAACAAACTCTGGCTCGCCTTACAAGAAACACACTCTGCTTTTGAGAAAAGAGCACTCTTCTACTCTACTGTGTTTCCTATAGGGCCAGTACAGTGAGCTTGCTCAGAACAAAAGAACTGTGCATCCTACACAAATGGCCATATCCAGTTCAATTCTCCTTAGAAAACTCACAAGAACAGTAGCTTCTCTTCAGTCCAATACACTGTACTTGCTGGGAGCACATGCGAGTGCTATTTGCACTGTGTTTGGCAATGGGAGCGCAATAGTGACTTTCGTTACCAGAAAACAACTCTTGCGCGTAGGACCAAAAACTGCATGTGATTCAACTCCATTTAGGACTGGGAAACAAACACCAGCTCGACTTACAAGAAACATACTCTGCTTTTGAGAAAAGAGCACTCTTCTACTCTACTGTGTTTCCTATAGAACCAGAACAGTGAGCTTGCTCAGAACAAAAGAACTGTGCTTCATACGCACACGGGTCATATCTAGTTCAACTCTGCTTAGGAAACTGACGAGAACAGTAGCTCCTCTTCAGTCCAATACACTGAACTTGCTGGGAACAGACGCGAGTGCTATTTGCACCATGTATGTCAACGGGAGCGCAATAGTGACTTTCCTTACCAGAAAACAACTCTTGCTCGTAGGACCAAAAACTGCATGTGATTCAACTCCATTTAGGACTGGGAAACAAACTCTGGCTCGCCTTACAAGAAACACACTCTGCTTTTGAGAAAAGAGCACTCTTCTACTCTACTGTGTTTCCTATAGGGCCAGTACAGTGAGCTTGCTCAGAACAAAAGAACTGTGCATCCTACACAAATGGCCATATCCAGTTCAATTCTCCTTAGGAAACTCACAAGAACAGTAGCTTCTCTTCAGTCCAATACACTGTACTTGCTGGGAGCACATGCGAGTGCTATTTGCACTGTGTTTGGCAATGGGAGCGCAATAGTGACTTTCGTTACCAGAAAACAACTCTTGCGCGTAGGACCAAAAACTGCATGTGATTCAACTCCATTTAGGACTGGGAAACAAACACCAGCTCGACTTACAAGAAACATACTCTGCTTTTGAGAAAAGAGCACTCTTCTACTCTACTGTGTTTCCTATAGAACCAGAACAGTGAGCTTGCTCAGAACAAAAGAACTGTGCTTCCTGCACACACGGGCCATATCTAGTTCAACTCTGCTTAGGAAACTGACAAGAACAGTAGCTCCTCTTCAGTCCAATACACTGTACTTCCTGGGAACAGACGCGAGTGCTATTTGCACTGTGTATGGCAAAGGGAGCGCAATAGTGACTCTTTTTACCAGAAAACAACTCTTGCTCGTAGGACCAGAAACTGCATGTGATTCAACCCCATTTAGGACTGGGAAACAAATGCTATCTCGCCTTACAAGAAACACACTCTGCTTTTGAGAAAAGAGCACTCTTGTACTCTACTGTGTTTCCTATAGGGCCAGAACAGTGAGCTTGCTCAGAACAAAAGAAATGTGCTTCATACACACACGGGCCATATCTAGTTCAATTCTGCCTAGGAAACTGACAAGAACAGTAGCTCCTCTTCAGTCCAATACACTGTACTTGATTGGAACAGACGCAAGTGCTATTTGTACTGTGTATGGCATTGGGAGCGCAATAGTGACTCTTCTTACCAAAAAATAACTCTATTCGTAGGACCAAAAATTGAATGTGAGTCAAATTCATTTAGGACTGGGAAACAAAAAACTACCTTGCCTTACAAGAAACACACTCTGCTTTTGAGAAAAGAGCACTCTTCTTCTCTACTTCGAGTCCTGTCGGGGCCGAACAGTGAGCTTGCTCAGAACAAAAGAACTGTGCGTCCTACACACACGGGCCATATCTAGTTCAACTCTGCTTAGGAAACTGACGAGAACAGTAGCTCCTCTTCAGTCCAATACACTGTACTTGCTGGGAACAGATGCCAGTGCTATTTGCACTGTGTATGACAATGGGAGCACAATAGTGACTCTTCTTAACAGAAAACAACTCTTGCTCCTAGGACCAGAAACTGCATGGGATTCAACTCCATTTAGGACTGGGAAACAAACGCTAGCTTGCCTTACAAGAAACACACTCTGCTTTTGAGAAAAGAGCACTCTTCTACTCTACTGTGTTTACTATAGGGCCAGAACAGTGAGCTTGCTCAGAACAAAAGAAATGTGCTTCATACACACACGGGCCATATCTAGTTCAATTCTGCTTAGGAAACTGACAAGAACAGTAGCTCCTCTTCAGTCCAATACACTGTACTTGATTGGAACAGACGCAAGTGCTATTTGTACTGTGTATGGCATTGGGAGCGCAATAGTGACTCTCCTTACCAAAAAATAACTCTATTCGTAGGACCAAAAATTGCATGTGATTCAAATTTATTTAGGACTGGGAAACAAAAAACTAGCTTGCCTTACAAGAAACACACTCTGCTTTTGAGAAAAGAGCACTCTTCTTCTCTACTTCGAGTCCTATGGGGTCCGAACAGTGAGCTTGCTCAGAACAAAAGAACTGTGCTTCATACGCACACGGGTCATATCTAGTTCAACTCTGCTTAGGAAACTGACGAGAACAGTAGCTCCTCTTCAGTCCAATACACTGAACTTGCTGGGAACAGACGCGAGTGCTATTTGCACCATGTATGTCAACGGGAGCGCAATAGTGACTTTCCTTACCAGAAAACAACTCTTGCTCGTAGGACCAAAAACTGCATGTGATTCAACTCCATTTAGGACTGGGAAACAAACTCTGGCTCGCCTTACAAGAAACACACTCTGCTTTTGAGAAAAGAGCACTCTTCTACTCTACTGTGTTTCCTATAGGGCCAGTACAGTGAGCTTGCTCAGAACAAAAGAACTGTGCATCCTACACAAATGGCCATATCCAGTTCAATTCTCCTTAGGAAACTCACAAGAACAGTAGCTTCTCTTCAGTCCAATACACTGTACTTGCTGGGAGCACATGCGAGTGCTATTTGCACTGTGTTTGGCAATGGGAGCGCAATAGTGACTTTCGTTACCAGAAAACAACTCTTGCGCGTAGGACCAAAAACTGCATGTGATTCAACTCCATTTAGGACTGGGAAACAAACACCAGCTCGACTTACAAGAAACATACTCTGCTTTTGAGAAAAGAGCACTCTTCTACTCTACTGTGTTTCCTATAGAACCAGAACAGTGAGCTTGCTCAGAACAAAAGAACTGTGCTTCCTGCACACACGGGCCATATCTAGTTCAACTCTGCTTAGGAAACTGACAAGAACAGTAGCTCCTCTTCAGTCCAATACACTGTACTTCCTGGGAACAGACGCGAGTGCTATTTGCACTGTGTATGGCAAAGGGAGCGCAATAGTGACTCTTTTTACCAGAAAACAACTCTTGCTCGTAGGACCAGAAACTGCATGTGATTCAACCCCATTTAGGACTGGGAAACAAATGCTATCTCGCCTTACAAGAAACACACTCTGCTTTTGAGAAAAGAGCACTCTTGTACTCTACTGTGTTTCCTATAGGGCCAGAACAGTGAGCTTGCTCAGAACAAAAGAAATGTGCTTCATACACACACGGGCCATATCTAGTTCAATTCTGCCTAGGAAACTGACAAGAACAGTAGCTCCTCTTCAGTCCAATACACTGTACTTGATTGGAACAGACGCAAGTGCTATTTGTACTGTGTATGGCATTGGGAGCGCAATAGTGACTCTTCTTACCAAAAAATAACTCTATTCGTAGGACCAAAAATTGAATGTGAGTCAAATTCATTTAGGACTGGGAAACAAAAAACTACCTTGCCTTACAAGAAACACACTCTGCTTTTGAGAAAAGAGCACTCTTCTTCTCTACTTCGAGTCCTGTCGGGGCCGAACAGTGAGCTTGCTCAGAACAAAAGAACTGTGCGTCCTACACACACGGGCCATATCTAGTTCAACTCTGCTTAGGAAACTGACGAGAACAGTAGCTCCTCTTCAGTCCAATACACTGTACTTGCTGGGAACAGATGCCAGTGCTATTTGCACTGTGTATGACAATGGGAGCACAATAGTGACTCTTCTTAACAGAAAACAACTCTTGCTCCTAGGACCAGAAACTGCATGGGATTCAACTCCATTTAGGACTGGGAAACAAACGCTAGCTTGCCTTACAAGAAACACACTCTGCTTTTGAGAAAAGAGCACTCTTCTACTCTACTGTGTTTACTATAGGGCCAGAACAGTGAGCTTGCTCAGAACAAAAGAAATGTGCTTCATACACACACGGGCCATATCTAGTTCAATTCTGCTTAGGAAACTGACAAGAACAGTAGCTCCTCTTCAGTCCAATACACTGTACTTGATTGGAACAGACGCAAGTGCTATTTGTACTGTGTATGGCATTGGGAGCGCAATAGTGACTCTCCTTACCAAAAAATAACTCTATTCGTAGGACCAAAAATTGCATGTGATTCAAATTTATTTAGGACTGGGAAACAAAAAACTAGCTTGCCTTACAAGAAACACACTCTGCTTTTGAGAAAAGAGCACTCTTCTTCTCTACTTCGAGTCCTATGGGGTCCGAACAGTGAGCTTGCTCAGAACAAAAGAACTGTGCTTCATACGCACACGGGTCATATCTAGTTCAACTCTGCTTAGGAAACTGACGAGAACAGTAGCTCCTCTTCAGTCCAATACACTGAACTTGCTGGGAACAGACGCGAGTGCTATTTGCACCATGTATGTCAACGGGAGCGCAATAGTGACTTTCCTTACCAGAAAACAACTCTTGCTCGTAGGACCAAAAACTGCACGTGATTCAACTCCATTTAGGACTGGGAAACAAACTCTGGCTCGCCTTACAAGAAACACACTCTGCTTTTGAGAAAAGAGCACTCTTCTACTCTACTGTGTTTCCTATAGGGCCAGTACAGTGAGCTTGCTCAGAACAAAAGAACTGTGCATCCTACACAAATGGCCATATCCAGTTCAATTCTCCTTAGAAAACTCACAAGAACAGTAGCTTCTCTTCAGTCCAATACACTGTACTTGCTGGGAGCACATGCGAGTGCTATTTGCACTGTGTTTGGCAATGGGAGCGCAATAGTGACTTTCGTTACCAGAAAACAACTCTTGCGCGTAGGACCAAAAACTGCATGTGATTCAACTCCATTTAGGACTGGGAAACAAACACCAGCTCGACTTACAAGAAACATACTCTGCTTTTGAGAAAAGAGCACTCTTCTACTCTACTGTGTTTCCTATAGAACCAGAACAGTGAGCTTGCTCAGAACAAAAGAACTGTGCTTCCTGCACACACGGGCCATATCTAGTTCAACTCTGCTTAGGAAACTGACAAGAACAGTAGCTCCTCTTCAGTCCAATACACTGTACTTCCTGGGAACAGACGCGAGTGCTATTTGCACTGTGTATGGCAAAGGGAGCGCAATAGTGACTCTTTTTACCAGAAAACAACTCTTGCTCGTAGGACCAGAAACTGCATGTGATTCAACCCCATTTAGGACTGGGAAACAAATGCTATCTCGCCTTACAAGAAACACACTCTGCTTTTGAGAAAAGAGCACTCTTGTACTCTACTGTGTTTCCTATAGGGCCAGAACAGTGAGCTTGCTCAGAACAAAAGAAATGTGCTTCATACACACACGGGCCATATCTAGTTCAATTCTGCCTAGGAAACTGACAAGAACAGTAGCTCCTCTTCAGTCCAATACACTGTACTTGCTGGGAGCACATGCGAGTGCTATTTGCACTGTGTTTGGTAATGGGAGCGCAATAGTGACTTTCGTTACCAGAAAACAACTCTTGCGCGTAGGACCAAAAACTGCATGTGATTCAACTCCATTTAGGACTGGGAAACAAACACCAGCTCGACTTACAAGAAACATACTCTGCTTTTGAGAAAAGAGCACTCTTCTACTCTACTGTGTTTCCTATAGAACCAGAACAGTGAGCTTGCTCAGAACAAAAGAACTGTGCTTCCTGCACACACGGGCCATATCTAGTTCAACTCTGCTTAGGAAACTGACAAGAACAGTAGCTCCTCTTCAGTCCAATACACTGTACTTCCTGGGAACAGACGCGAGTGCTATTTGCACTGTGTATGGCAAAGGGAGCGCAATAGTGACTCTTTTTACCAGAAAACAACTCTTGCTCGTAGGACCAGAAACTGCATGTGATTCAACCCCATTTAGGACTGGGAAACAAATGCTATCTCGCCTTACAAGAAACACACTCTGCTTTTGAGAAAAGAGCACTCTTGTACTCTACTGTGTTTCCTATAGGGCCAGAACAGTGAGCTTGCTCAGAACAAAAGAAATGTGCTTCATACACACACGGGCCATATCTAGTTCAATTCTGCCTAGGAAACTGACAAGAACAGTAGCTCCTCTTCAGTCCAATACACTGTACTTGATTGGAACAGACGCAAGTGCTATTTGTACTGTGTATGGCATTGGGAGCGCAATAGTGACTCTTCTTACCAAAAAATAACTCTATTCGTAGGACCAAAAATTGAATGTGAGTCAAATTCATTTAGGACTGGGAAACAAAAAACTACCTTGCCTTACAAGAAACACACTCTGCTTTTGAGAAAAGAGCACTCTTCTTCTCTACTTCGAGTCCTGTCGGGGCCGAACAGTGAGCTTGCTCAGAACAAAAGAACTGTGCGTCCTACACACACGGGCCATATCTAGTTCAACTCTGCTTAGGAAACTGACGAGAACAGTAGCTCCTCTTCAGTCCAATACACTGTACTTGCTGGGAACAGATGCCAGTGCTATTTGCACTGTGTATGACAATGGGAGCACAATAGTGACTCTTCTTAACAGAAAACAACTCTTGCTCCTAGGACCAGAAACTGCATGGGATTCAACTCCATTTAGGACTGGGAAACAAACGCTAGCTTGCCTTACAAGAAACACACTCTGCTTTTGAGAAAAGAGCACTCTTCTACTCTACTGTGTTTACTATAGGGCCAGAACAGTGAGCTTGCTCAGAACAAAAGAAATGTGCTTCATACACACACGGGCCATATCTAGTTCAATTCTGCTTAGGAAACTGACAAGAACAGTAGCTCCTCTTCAGTCCAATACACTGTACTTGATTGGAACAGACGCAAGTGCTATTTGTACTGTGTATGGCATTGGGAGCGCAATAGTGACTCTCCTTACCAAAAAATAACTCTATTCGTAGGACCAAAAATTGCATGTGATTCAAATTTATTTAGGACTGGGAAACAAAAAACTAGCTTGCCTTACAAGAAACACACTCTGCTTTTGAGAAAAGAGCACTCTTCTTCTCTACTTCGAGTCCTATGGGGTCCGAACAGTGAGCTTGCTCAGAACAAAAGAACTGTGCTTCATACGCACACGGGTCATATCTAGTTCAACTCTGCTTAGGAAACTGACGAGAACAGTAGCTCCTCTTCAGTCCAATACACTGAACTTGCTGGGAACAGACGCGAGTGCTATTTGCACCATGTATGTCAACGGGAGCGCAATAGTGACTTTCCTTACCAGAAAACAACTCTTGCTCGTAGGACCAAAAACTGCATGTGATTCAACTCCATTTAGGACTGGGAAACAAACTCTGGCTCGCCTTACAAGAAACACACTCTGCTTTTGAGAAAAGAGCACTCTTCTACTCTACTGTGTTTCCTATAGGGCCAGTACAGTGAGCTTGCTCAGAACAAAAGAACTGTGCATCCTACACAAATGGCCATATCCAGTTCAATTCTCCTTAGAAAACTCACAAGAACAGTAGCTTCTCTTCAGTCCAATACACTGTACTTGCTGGGAGCACATGCGAGTGCTATTTGCACTGTGTTTGGCAATGGGAGCGCAATAGTGACTTTCGTTACCAGAAAACAACTCTTGCGCGTAGGACCAAAAACTGCATGTGATTCAACTCCATTTAGGACTGGGAAACAAACACCAGCTCGACTTACAAGAAACATACTCTGCTTTTGAGAAAAGAGCACTCTTCTACTCTACTGTGTTTCCTATAGAACCAGAACAGTGAGCTTGCTCAGAACAAAAGAACTGTGCTTCCTGCACACACGGGCCATATCTAGTTCAACTCTGCTTAGGAAACTGACAAGAACAGTAGCTCCTCTTCAGTCCAATACACTGTACTTCCTGGGAACAGACGCGAGTGCTATTTGCACTGTGTATGGCAAAGGGAGCGCAATAGTGACTCTTTTTACCAGAAAACAACTCTTGCTCGTAGGACCAGAAACTGCATGTGATTCAACCCCATTTAGGACTGGGAAACAAATGCTATCTCGCCTTACAAGAAACACACTCTGCTTTTGAGAAAAGAGCACTCTTGTACTCTACTGTGTTTCCTATAGGGCCAGAACAGTGAGCTTGCTCAGAACAAAAGAAATATGCTTCATACACACACGGGCCATATCTAGTTCAATTCTGCCTAGGAAACTGACAAGAACAGTAGCTCCTCTTCAGTCCAATACACTGTACTTGCTGGGAGCACATGCGAGTGCTATTTGCACTGTGTTTGGCAATGGGAGCGCAATAGTGACTCTTCTTACCAGAAAACAACTCTTGCGCGTAGGACCAAAAACTGCATGTGATTCAACTCCATTTAGGACTGGGAAACAAACACCAGCTCGACTTACAAGAAACATACTCTGCTTTTGAGAAAAGAGCACTCTTCTACTCTACTGTGTTTCCTATAGAACCAGAACAGTGAGCTTGCTCAGAACAAAAGAACTGTGCTTCCTGCACACACGGGCCATATCTAGTTCAACTCTGCTTAGGAAACTGACAAGAACAGTAGCTCCTCTTCAGTCCAATACACTGTACTTCCTGGGAACAGACGCGAGTGCTATTTGCACTGTGTATGGCAAAGGGAGCGCAATAGTGACTCTTTTTACCAGAAAACAACTCTTGCTCGTAGGACCAGAAACTGCATGTGATTCAACCCCATTTAGGACTGGGAAACAAATGCTATCTCGCCTTACAAGAAACACACTCTGCTTTTGAGAAAAGAGCACTCTTGTACTCTACTGTGTTTCCTATAGGGCCAGAACAGTGAGCTTGCTCAGAACAAAAGAAATATGCTTCATACACACACGGGCCATATCTAGTTCAATTCTGCCTAGGAAACTGACAAGAACAGTAGCTCCTCTTCAGTCCAATACACTGTACTTGATTGGAACAGACGCAAGTGCTATTTGTACTGTGTATGGCATTGGGAGGGCAATAGTGACTCTTCTTACCAAAAAATAACTCTATTCGTAGGACCAAAAATTGAATGTGATTCAAATTCATTTAGGACTGGGAAACAAAAAACTAGCTTGCCTTACAAGAAACACACTCTGCTTTTGAGAAAGGAGCACTCTTCTTCTCTACTTCGAGTCCTGTCGGGTCCGAACAGTGAGCTTGCTCAGAAATAAAGAACTGTGCTTCATACGCACACGGGCCATATCTAGTTCAACTCTGCTTATGAAACTGACGAGAACAGTAGCTCCTCTTCAGTCCAATACACTGTACTTGCTGGGAACAGACGCGAGTGCTATTTGCACCATGTATGTCAACGGGCGCGCAATAGTGACTTTACTTACCAGAAAACAACTCTTGCGCGTAGGACCAAAAACTGCATGTGATTCAACTCCATTTAGGACTGGGAAACAAACACCAGCTCGAATTACAAGAAACATACTCTGCTTTTGAGAAAAGAGCACTCTTCTACTCTACTGTGTTTCCTATAGAGCCAGAACAGTGAGCTTGCTCAGAACAAAAGAACTGTGCTTCCTGCACACACGGGCCATATCTAGTTCAACTCTGCTTAGGAAACTGACAAGAACAGTAGCTCCTCTTCAGTCCAATACACTGTACTTCCTGGGAACAGACGCGAGTGCTATTTGCACTGTGTACGGCAATGGGAGCGCAATAGTGACTCTTTTTACCAGAAAACAACTCTTGCTCGTAGGACCAGAAACTGCATGTGATTCAACTCCCTTTAGGACTGGGAAACAAATGCTATCTCGCCTTACTAGAAACACACTCTGCTTTTGAGAAAAGAGCACTCTTGTACTCTACTGTGTTTCCTATAGGGCCAGAACAGTGAGCTTGCTCAGAACAAAAGAACTGTGCCTCCTACACACACGGGCCATATCTAGTTCAACTCTGCTTAGGAAACTGACGAGAACCGTAGCTCCTCTTCAGTGAAATACACTGTACTTGCTGGGAACAGACGCGAGTGCTATTTGCACTGTGTACAGAAATGGAAACACAATAGTGACTCTTCTTACCAGAAAACAACTCTTGCTCATAGGACCAGAAACTGCATGTGATTCAACTCCTTTTAGGACTGGGAAACAAATGCTATCCTCGCCTTACAAGAAACACACTCTGCTTTTGAGAAAAGAGCACTCTTGTACTCTACTGTGTTTCCTATAGGGGCAGAACAGTGAGCTTGCTCAGAACAAAAGAACTGTGAGTCCTACACACACGGGCCATATCTAGTTCAACTCTGCTTAGGAAACTGACGAGAACAGTAGCTCCTCTTCAGTCCAATACACTGTACTTGCTGGGAACAGATGCCAGTGCTATTTGCACTGTGTATGACAATGGGAGCGCAATAGTGACTCTTCTTAACAGAAAACAACTCTTGCTCCTAGGACCAGAAACTGCATGGGATTCAACTCCATTTAGGACTGGGAAACAAACGCTAGCTTGCCTTACAAGAAACACACTCTGCTTTTGAGAAAAGAGCACTCTTCTACTCTACTGTGTTTCCTACAGGGCCAGAACAGTGAGCTTGCTCAGAACAAAAGAAATGTGCTTCATACACACACGGGCCATATCTAGTTCAATTCTCCTTAGGAAACTGACAAGAACAGTAGCTCCTCTTCAGTCCAATACACTGTACTTGATTGGAACAGACGCAAGTGCTATTTGTACTGTGTATGGCATTGGGAGCGCAATAGTGACTCTCCTTACCAAAAAATAACTCTATTCGTAGGACCAAAAATTGCATGTGATTCAAATTCATTTAGGACTGGGAAACAAAAAACTAGCTTGCCTTACAAGAAACACCCTCTGCTTTTGAGAAAAGAGCACTCTTCTTCTCTACTTCGAGTCCTATGGGGTCCGAACAGTGAGCTTGCTCAGAACAAAAGAACTGTGCTTCATACGCACACGGGCCATATCTAGTTCAACTCTGCTTAGGAAACTGACAAGAACAGTAGCTCCTCTTCAGTCCAATACACTGTACTTGCTGGGAACAGACGCGAGTGCTATTTGCACCGTGTATGTCAACGGGAGCGCAATAGTGACTTTCCTTACCAGAAAACAACTCTTGCTCGTAGGACCAAAAACTGCACGTGATTCAACTCCATTTAGGACTGGGAAACAAACTCTGGCTCGCCTTACAAGAAACACACTCTGCTTTTGAAAAAAGAGCACTGTTCTACTCTACTGTGTTTCCTATAGGGCCAGTAGAGTGAGCTTGCTCAGAACAAAAGAACTGTGCTTCCTACACAAATGGCCATATCCAGTTCAATTCTGCTTAGGAAACTCACAAGAACAGTAGCTTCTCTTCAGTCCAATACAGTGTACTTGCTGGAACACATGCGAGTGCTATTTGCACTGTGTTTGGTAATGGGAGCGCAATAGTGACTTTCGTTACCAGAAAACAACTCTTGCGCGTAGGACCGAAAACTGCATGTGATTCAACTCCATTTAGGACTGGGAAACAAACACCAGCTCGCCATACAAGAAACATACTCTGCTTTGAGAAAAGAGCACTCTTCTACTCTACTGTGTTTCCTATAGGGCCAGAACAGTGAGCTTGCTCAGAACAAAAGAACTGTGCCTCCTACACACACGGGCCATATCTAGTTCAACTCTGCTTAGGAAACTGAGGAGAACCGTAGCTCCTCTTCAGTGCAATAACTGTACTTGCTGGGAACAGACACGAGTGCTATTTGCTCTGTGTACAGAAATGGGAACACAATAGTGACTCTTCTTACCAGAAAACAAATCTGGCTCTTAGGACCAGAAACTGCATGTGATTCATCTCCACTTAGGACTGGGAAACAAACGCTAGCTTGCCTTACAAGAAACAAGCTCTGCTTTTGAGAAAAGGGCACACTTTTACTCTACTGTGTTTCCTAGGGGTCCGAACAGTGAGCATGCTCAGAACAAAAGAACTGTGCTTCCTACACACACGGGCCATATCTAGTTCAATTCCGCTTAGGAAAATGACAAGAACAGTAGATCCCCTTCAGTCCAATACACTGTACTTGCTGGGAACAGACGCCAGTGCTATTTGCACTGTGTATGACAATGGGAGCGCAATAGTGACTTTCCTTACCAGAAAACAACTCTTGCGCATAGGACCAATAACTGCATGTGATTCAACTCCATTGAGGACTGGGAAACAAACACCAGCTCGCCTTACAATAAACATACTCTGCTTTTGAGAAAAGAGCACTCTTCTACTCTACTGAGTTTCCTATAGGGCCAGAAGAGTGAGCTTGCTCAGAACAAAAGAACTGTGCTTCCTGCACACATGGGCCATATCTAGTTCAACTCTGCTTAGGAAACTGACAAGAACAGTAGCTCCTCTTCAGTCCAATACACTGTACTTGCTGGGAACAGACGCGAGTGCTATTTGCACTTTGTACGGCATTGGGAGCGCAATAGTGACTCTTTTTACCAGAAAACAACTCTTGCTCGTAGGACCAGAAAACAACTCTTGCTCGTAGGACCAGAAACTGCATGTGATTCAACTCCATTTAGGACTGGGAAACAAATGCTATCTCGCCTTACAAGAAACACACTCTGCTTTTGAGAAAAGAGCACTCTTGTACTCTACTGTGTTTCCTATAGGGCCAGAACAGTGAGCTTGCTAAGAACAAAAGAAATGTGCTTCATACACACACGGGCCATATCTAGTTCAATTCTGCCTAGGAAACTGACAAGAATAGTAGCTCCTCTTCAGTCCAATACACTGTACTTGCTGGAAACAGACGCGAGTGCTATTTGCACTGTGTATGACAATGGGAGCGCAATAGTGACTCTTCTTACCACAAAACAACTCTTGCTCCTAGGACAAGAAACTGCATGGGATTAAACTCCATTTAGGATTGGGAAACAAACGCTAGCTTTCCTTACAAGAAACACACTCTGCTTTTGAGAAAAGAGCACTCTTCTACTCTACTGTGTTTACTATAGGGCCAGAACAGTGAGCTTGCTCAGAACAAAAGAAATGTGCTTCATACACACACGGGCCATATCTAGTTCAATTCTGCTTAGGAAACTGGCAAGAACAGTAGCTCCTCTTCAGTCCAATACACTGTACTTGATTGGAACAGACGCAAGTGCTATTTGTACTTTGTATGGCATTGGGAGCGCAATAGTGACTCTTCTTACCAAAAAATAACTCTACTCGTAGGACCAGAAACTGCATGTGATTCAACTCCACTTAGGACTGGGAAACAAACGCTAGCTTGCCTTACAAGAAACACACTCTGCTTTTGAGAAAAGAGCACTCTTCTACTCTTCTGTGTTTCCTATAGGGCCAGAACAGTGAGCTTGCTCAGAACAAAAGAAATGTGCTTCAAAAACACACGGGCCACATCTAGTTCAACTCTGCTTAGGAACCTGACAAGAACAATATATCCTCTTCAGTCCAATACACTGTACATGCTGGGAACAAATGCCAGTGCTATTTGCCCTGTGTATGACAATGGTAGCGCAATAGTGACTCTTCTTACCAGAAAATACTCTTGCTTGTAGGATCCGAAACTACATGTGATTCAAATCCATTTAGGACTAAGAAACAAACGTTAGCTCGCCTTACAAGAAACACACTGTGCTTTTGAGAAAAGAGTACTCTTCTAATCTACTGTGTTTCCTATAGGGCCAGAACAGTGAGCTTGCTCAGAACAAAAGACCTGTGCTTCCTACGCACACGGGCCATATCTAGTTCAACTCTGCATCGGAAACTGACAAGAACAGTAGATCCTCTTCAGTCCAATACACTGTACATCCTGGGAACAGACGCGAGTGCTATTTGCACTGTGAACAGAAATGGAAACACAATAGTGACTCTTCTTACCAGAAAACAACTCTTGCTCATAGGACCAGAAACTGCATGTGATTCCAACTCCTTTTAGGACTGGGGAAACAAATGCTATCTCGCCTTACAAGAAACACACTCTGCTTTTGAGAAAAGAGCACTCTTGTACTCTACTGTGTTTCCTATAGGGGCAGAACAGTGAGCTTGCTCAGAACAAAAGAACTGTGAGTCCTACACACACGGGCCATATCTAGTTCAACTCTGCTTAGGAAACTGACGAGAACAGTAGCTCCTCTTCAGTCCAATACACTGTACTTGCTGGGAACAGATGCCAGTGCTATTTGCACTGTGTATGACAATGGGAGCGCAATAGTGACTCTTCTTAACAGAAAACAACTCTTGCTCCGAGGACCAGAAACTGCATGGGATTCAACTCCATTTAGGACTGGGAAACAAACGCTAGCTTGCCTTACAAGAAACACACTCTGCTTTTGAGAAAAGAGCACTCTTCTACTCTACTGTGTTTCCTACAGGGCCAGAACAGTGAGCTTGCTCAGAACAAAAGAAATGTGCTTCATACACACACGGGCCATATCTAGTTCAATTCTGCTTAGGAAACTGACAAGAACAGTAGCTCCTCTTCAGTCCAATACACTGTACTTGATTGGAACAGACGCAAGTGCTATTTGTACTGTGTATGGCATTGGGAGCGCAATAGTGACTCTCCTTACCAAAAAATAACTCTATTCGTAGGACCAAAAATTGCATGTGATTCAAATTCATTTAGGACTGGGAAACAAAAAACTAGCTTGCCTTACAAGAAACACCCTCTGCTTTTGAGAAAAGAGCACTCTTCTTCTCTACTTCGAGTCCTATGGGGTCCGAACAGTGAGCTTGCTCAGAACAAAAGAACTGTGCTTCATACGCACACGGGCCATATCTAGTTCAACTCTGCTTAGGAAACTGACAAGAACAGTAGCTCCTCTTCAGTCCAATACACTGTACTTGCTGGGAACAGACGCGAGTGCTATTTGCACCGTGTATGTCAACGGGAGCGCAATAGTGACTTTCCTTACCAGAAAACAACTCTTGCTCGTAGGACCAAAAACTGCACGTGATTCAACTCCATTTAGGACTGGGAAACAAACTCTGGCTCGCCTTACAAGAAACACACTCTGCTTTTGAAAAAAGAGCACTGTTCTACTCTACTGTGTTTCCTATAGGGCCAGTAGAGTTAGCTTGCTCAGAACAAAAGAACTGTGCTTCCTACACAAATGGCCATATCCAGTTCAATTCTGCTTAGGAAACTCACAAGAACAGTAGCTTCTCTTCAGTCCAATACAGTGTACTTGCTGGGAACACATGCGAGTGCTATTTGCACTGTGTTTGGTAATGGGAGCGCAATAGTGACTTTCGTTACCAGAAAACAACTCTTGCGCGTAGGACCGAAAACTGCATGTGATTCAACTCCATTTAGGACTGGGAAACAAACACCAGCTCGCCATACAAGAAACATACTCTGCTTTTGAGAAAAGAGCACTCTTCTACTCTACTGTGTTTCCTATAGGGCCAGAACAGTGAGCTTGCTCAGAACAAAAGAACTGTGCCTCCTACACACACGGGCCATATCTAGTTCAACTCTGCTTAGGAAACTGAGGAGAACCGTAGCTCCTCTTCAGTGCAATAACTGTACTTGCTGGGAACAGACACGAGTGCTATTTGCTCTGTGTACAGAAATGGGAACACAATAGTGACTCTTCTTACCAGAAAACAAATCTGGCTCTTAGGACCAGAAACTGCATGTGATTCATCTCCACTTAGGACTGGGAAACAAACGCTAGCTTGCCTTACAAGAAACAAGCTCTGCTTTTGAGAAAAGGGCACACTTTTACTCTACTGTGTTTCCTAGGGGTCCGAACAGTGAGCTGGCTCAGAACAAAAGAACTGTGCTTCCTACACACACGGGCCATATCTAGTTCAATTCTGCTTAGGAAAATGACAAGAACAGTAGATCCCCTTCAGTCCAATACACTGTACTTGCTGGGAACAGACGCCAGTGCTATTTGCACTGTGTATGACAATGGGAGCGCAATAGTGACTTTCCTTACCAGAAAACAACTCTTGCGCATAGGACCAATAACTGCATGTGATTCAACTCCATTGAGGACTGGGAAACAAACACCAGCTCGCCTTACAATAAACATACTCTGCTTTTGAGAAAAGAGCACTCTTCTACTCTACTGAGTTTCCTATAGGGCCAGAAGAGTGAGCTTGCTCAGAACAAAAGAACTGTGCTTCCTGCACACATGGGCCATATCTAGTTCAACTCTGCTTAGGAAACTGACAAGAACAGTAGCTCCTCTTCAGTCCAATACACTGTACTTGCTGGGAACAGACGCGAGTGCTATTTGCACTTTGTACGGCATTGGGAGCGCAATAGTGACTCTTTTTACCAGAAAACAACTCTTGCTCGTAGGACCAGAAAACAACTCTTGCTCGTAGGACCAGAAACTGCATGTGATTCAACTCCATTTAGGACTGGGAAACAAATGCTATCTCGCCTTACAAGAAACACACTCTGCTTTTGAGAAAAGAGCACTCTTGTACTCTACTGTGTTTCCTATAGGGCCAGAACAGTGAGCTTGCTCAGAACAAAAGAAATGTGCTTCATACACACACGGGCCATATCTAGTTCAATTCTGCCTAGGAAACTGACAAGAATAGTAGCTCCTCTTCAGTCCAATACACTGTACTTGCTGGAAACAGACGTGAGTGCTATTTGCACTGTGTATGACAATGGGAGCGCAATAGTGACTCTTCTTACCACAAAACAACTCTTGCTCCTAGGATCAGAAACTGCATGGGATTCAACTCCATTTAGGATTGGGAAACAAACGCTAGCTTTCCTTACAAGAAACACACTCTGCTTTTGAGAAAAGAGCACTCTTCTACTCTACTGTGTTTACTATAGGGCCAGAACAGTGAGCTTGCTCAGAACAAAAGAAATGTGCTTCATACACACACGGGCCATATCTAGTTCAATTCTGCTTAGGAAACTGGCAAGAACAGTAGCTCCTCTTCAGTCCAATACACTGTACTTGATTGGAACAGACGCAAGTGCTATTTGTACTTTGTATGGCATTGGGAGCGCAATAGTGACTCTTCTTACCAAAAAATAACTCTACTCGTAGGACCAGAAACTGCATGTGATTCAACTCCACTTAGGACTGGGAAACAAACGCTAGCTTGCCTTACAAGAAACACACTCTGCTTTTGAGAAAAGAGCACTCTTCTACTCTTCTGTGTTTCCTATAGGGCCAGAACAGTGAGCTTGCTCAGAACAAAAGAAATGTGCTTCAAAAACACACGGGCCACATCTAGTTCAGCTCTGCTTAGGAACCTGACAAGAACAATATATCCTCTTCAGTCCAATACACTGTACATGCTGGGAACAAATGTCAGTGCTATTTGCCCTGTGTATGACAATGGTAGCGCAATAGTGACTCTTCTTACCAGAAAATACTCTTGCTTGTAGGATCCGAAACTACATGTGATTCAAATCCATTTAGGACTAAGAAACAAACGTTAGCTCGCCTTACAAGAAACACACTGTGCTTTTGAGAAAAGAGTACTCTTCTAATCTACTGTGTTTCCTATAGGGCCAGAACAGTGAGCTTGCTCAGAACAAAAGACCTGTGCTTCCTACGCACACGGGCCATATCTAGTTCAACTCTGCATCGGAAACTGACAAGAACAGTAGATCCTCTTCAGTCCAATACACTGTACATCCTGGGAACAGACGCGAGTGCTATTTGCACTGTGAACAGAAATGGAAACACAATAGTGACTCTTCTTACCAGAAAACAACTCTTGCTCATAGGACCAGAAACTGCATGTGATTCAACTCCTTTTAGGACTGGGAAACAAATGCTATCTCGCCTTACAAGAAACACACTCTGCTTTTGAGAAAAGAGCACTCTTGTACTCTACTGTGTTTCCTATAGGGGCAGAACAGTGAGCTTGCTCAGAACAAAAGAACTGTGAGTCCTACACACACGGGCCATATCTAGTTCAACTCTGCTTAGGAAACTGACGAGAACAGTAGCTCCTCTTCAGTCCAATACACTGTACTTGCTGGGAACAGATGCCAGTGCTATTTGCACTGTGTATGACAATGGGAGCGCAATAGTGACTCTTCTTAACAGAAAACAACTCTTGCTCCGAGGACCAGAAACTGCATGGGATTCAACTCCATTTAGGACTGGGAAACAAACGCTAGCTTGCCTTACAAGAAACACACTCTGCTTTTGAGAAAAGAGCACTCTTCTACTCTACTGTGTTTCCTACAGGGCCAGAACAGTGAGCTTGCTCAGAACAAAAGAAATGTGCTTCATACACACACGGGCCATATCTAGTTCAATTCTGCTTAGGAAACTGACAAGAACAGTAGCTCCTCTTCAGTCCAATACACTGTACTTGATTGGAACAGACGCAAGTGCTATTTGTACTGTGTATGGCATTGGGAGCGCAATAGTGACTCTCCTTACCAAAAAATAACTCTATTCGTAGGACCAAAAATTGCATGTGATTCAAATTCATTTAGGACTGGGAAACAAAAAACTAGCTTGCCTTACAAGAAACACCCTCTGCTTTTGAGAAAAGAGCACTCTTCTTCTCTACTTCGAGTCCTATGGGGTCCGAACAGTGAGCTTGCTCAGAACAAAAGAACTGTGCTTCATACGCACACGGGCCATATCTAGTTCAACTCTGCTTAGGAAACTGACAAGAACAGTAGCTCCTCTTCAGTCCAATACACTGTACTTGCTGGGAACAGACGCGAGTGCTATTTGCACCGTGTATGTCAACGGGAGCGCAATAGTGACTTTCCTTACCAGAAAACAACTCTTGCTCGTAGGACCAAAAACTGCACGTGATTCAACTCCATTTAGGACTGGGAAACAAACTCTGGCTCGCCTTACAAGAAACACACTCTGCTTTTGAAAAAAGAGCACTGTTCTACTCTACTGTGTTTCCTATAGGGCCAGTAGAGTTAGCTTGCTCAGAACAAAAGAACTGTGCTTCCTACACAAATGGCCATATCCAGTTCAATTCTGCTTAGGAAACTCACAAGAACAGTAGCTTCTCTTCAGTCCAATACAGTGTACTTGCTGGGAACACATGCGAGTGCTATTTGCACTGTGTTTGGTAATGGGAGCGCAATAGTGACTTTCGTTACCAGAAAACAACTCTTGCGCGTAGGACCGAAAACTGCATGTGATTCAACTCCATTTAGGACTGGGAAACAAACACCAGCTCGCCATACAAGAAACATACTCTGCTTTTGAGAAAAGAGCACTCTTCTACTCTACTGTGTTTCCTATAGGGCCAGAACAGTGAGCTTGCTCAGAACAAAAGAACTGTGCCTCCTACACACACGGGCCATATCTAGTTCAACTCTGCTTAGGAAACTGAGGAGAACCGTAGCTCCTCTTCAGTGCAATAACTGTACTTGCTGGGAACAGACACGAGTGCTATTTGCTCTGTGTACAGAAATGGGAACACAATAGTGACTCTTCTTACCAGAAAACAAATCTGGCTCTTAGGACCAGAAACTGCATGTGATTCATCTCCACTTAGGACTGGGAAACAAACGCTAGCTTGCCTTACAAGAAACAAGCTCTGCTTTTGAGAAAAGGGCACACTTTTACTCTACTGTGTTTCCTAGGGGTCCGAACAGTGAGCTGGCTCAGAACAAAAGAACTGTGCTTCCTACACACACGGGCCATATCTAGTTCAATTCTGCTTAGGAAAATGACAAGAACAGTAGATCCCCTTCAGTCCAATACACTGTACTTGCTGGGAACAGACGCCAGTGCTATTTGCACTGTGTATGACAATGGGAGCGCAATAGTGACTTTCCTTACCAGAAAACAACTCTTGCGCATAGGACCAATAACTGCATGTGATTCAACTCCATTGAGGACTGGGAAACAAACACCAGCTCGCCTTACAATAAACATACTCTGCTTTTGAGAAAAGAGCACTCTTCTACTCTACTGAGTTTCCTATAGGGCCAGAAGAGTGAGCTTGCTCAGAACAAAAGAACTGTGCTTCCTGCACACATGGGCCATATCTAGTTCAACTCTGCTTAGGAAACTGACAAGAACAGTAGCTCCTCTTCAGTCCAATACACTGTACTTGCTGGGAACAGACGCGAGTGCTATTTGCACTTTGTACGGCATTGGGAGCGCAATAGTGACTCTTTTTACCAGAAAACAACTCTTGCTCGTAGGACCAGAAAACAACTCTTGCTCGTAGGACCAGAAACTGCATGTGATTCAACTCCATTTAGGACTGGGAAACAAATGCTATCTCGCCTTACAAGAAACACACTCTGCTTTTGAGAAAAGAGCACTCTTGTACTCTACTGTGTTTCCTATAGGGCCAGAACAGTGAGCTTGCTCAGAACAAAAGAAATGTGCTTCATACACACACGGGCCATATCTAGTTCAATTCTGCCTAGGAAACTGACAAGAATAGTAGCTCCTCTTCAGTCCAATACACTGTACTTGCTGGAAACAGACGTGAGTGCTATTTGCACTGTGTATGACAATGGGAGCGCAATAGTGACTCTTCTTACCACAAAACAACTCTTGCTCCTAGGACCAGAAACTGCATGGGATTCAACTCCATTTAGGATTGGGAAACAAACGCTAGCTTTCCTTACAAGAAACACACTCTGCTTTTGAGAAAAGAGCACTCTTCTACTCTACTGTGTTTACTATAGGGCCAGAACAGTGAGCTTGCTCAGAACAAAAGAAATGTGCTTCATACACACACGGGCCATATCTAGTTCAATTCTGCTTAGGAAACTGGCAAGAACAGTAGCTCCTCTTCAGTCCAATACACTGTACTTGATTGGAACAGACGCAAGTGCTATTTGTACTTTGTATGGCATTGGGAGCGCAATAGTGACTCTTCTTACCAAAAAATAACTCTACTCGTAGGACCAGAAACTGCATGTGATTCAACTCCACTTAGGACTGGGAAACAAACGCTAGCTTGCCTTACAAGAAACACACTCTGCTTTTGAGAAAAGAGCACTCTTCTACTCTTCTGTGTTTCCTATAGGGCCAGAACAGTGAGCTTGCTCAGAACAAAAGAAATGTGCTTCAAAAACACACGGGCCACATCTAGTTCAACTCTGCTTAGGAACCTGACAAGAACAATATATCCTCTTCAGTCCAATACACTGTACATGCTGGGAACAAATGTCAGTGCTATTTGCCCTGTGTATGACAATGGTAGCGCAATAGTGACTCTTCTTACCAGAAAATACTCTTGCTTGTAGGATCCGAAACTACATGTGATTCAAATCCATTTAGGACTAAGAAACAAACGTTAGCTCGCCTTACAAGAAACACACTGTGCTTTTGAGAAAAGAGTACTCTTCTAATCTACTGTGTTTCCTATAGGGCCAGAACAGTGAGCTTGCTCAGAACAAAAGACCTGTGCTTCCTACGCACACGGGCCATATCTAGTTCAACTCTGCATCGGAAACTGACAAGAACAGTAGATCCTCTTCAGTCCAATACACTGTACATCCTGGGAACAGACGCCAGTGCTATTTGCCCTGTGTATGACAATGGGAGCGCAATAGTGACTCTTCTTACCAGAAAACAACTCTTGCTCGTAGGACCAAAAACTGCACGTGATTCAACTCCATTTAAGACTGGGAAAGAAACGCTAGCTTGCCTTACAAGAAACACACTCTGCTTTTGAGAAAAGAGCACTCTTCTACTCTACTGTGTTTCCTATATAGCTAGAACAGTGAGCTTGCTCAGAACAAAAGAACTGTGCTTCCTACACACACGGCCATATCTAGTTCAACTCTGGTTAGGCTACTGACGAGAATAGTAGCTCCTGTTCAGTCCAATACACTGTACTTGCTGGGAACAGACGAGTGCTATTTGTACTGTTTACAGCAATGGGAGCACAATAGTGACCCTTCTTACAAGAAAACAACTCTGGCTCTTAGGACCAGAAACTGTATGTGATTCAACTCCACATAGGACTGGGAAACAAACGCTAGCTTCCCTACAAGAAACAAGCTCTGATTTGAGAAAAGGGCACACTTCTACTCTACTGTGTTTCCTATGGGTTCCGAACAGTGAGCTTACTCAGAACAAAAGAACTGTGCTTCCTACACACACGGGCCATATCTAGTTCAATTCTGCTTAGGAACCTGACAAGAACAGTAGCTCCTCTTCAGTCCAATACTCTGTACTTTATTGGAACAGACGCAAGTGCTATTTGTACTGTGTTTGGCATTGGGAGCGCAATAGTTACTCTTCTTACCAAAAAATAACTCTACTCGTAGGACCAGAAACTGCATGTGATTCAACTCCACTTAGGACTGGGAAACAAACGCTAGCTTGCCTTACAAGAAACACACTCTGCTTTTGAGAAAAGAGCACTCTTCTACTCTTCTGTGTTTCCTATAGGGCCAGAACAGTGAGCTTGCTCAGAACAAAAGAAATGTGCTTCAAAAACACACGGGCCACATCTAGTTCAACTCTGCTTAGGAACCTGACAAGAACAATATATCCTCTTCAGTCCAATACACTGTACATGCTGGGAACAAATGTCAGTGCTATTTGCCCTGTGTATGACAATGGTAGCGCAATAGTGACTCTTCTTACCAGAAAATACTCTTGCTTGTAGGATCCGAAACTACATGTGATTCAAATCCATTTAGGACTAAGAAACAAACGTTAGCTCGCCTTACAAGAAACACACTGTGCTTTTGAGAAAAGAGTACTCTTCTAATCTACTGTGTTTCCTATAGGGCCAGAACAGTGAGCTTGCTCAGAACAAAAGACCTGTGCTTCCTACGCACACGGGCCATATCTAGTTCAACTCTGCATCGGAAACTGACAAGAACAGTAGATCCTCTTCAGTCCAATACACTGTACATCCTGGGAACAGACGCCAGTGCTATTTGCCCTGTGTATGACAATGGGAGCGCAATAGTGACTCTTCTTACCAGAAAACAACTCTTGCTCGTAGGACCAAAAACTGCATGTGATTCAACTCCATTTAAGACTGGGAAAGAAACGCTAGCTTGCCTTACAAGAAACACACTCTGCTTTTGAGAAAAGAGCACTCTTCTACTCTACTGTGTTTCCTATATAGCTAGAACAGTGAGCTTGCTCAGAACAAAAGAACTGTGCTTCCTACACACACGGCCATATCTAGTTCAACTCTGGTTAGGCAACTGACGAGAATAGTAGCTCCTGTTCAGTCCAAAACACTGTACTTGCTGGGAACAGACGAGTGCTATTTGTACTGTTTACAGCAATGGGAGCACAATAGTGACCCTTCTTACAAGAAAACAACTCTGGCTCTTAGGACCAGAAACTGCATGTGATTCAACTCCACATAGGACTGGGAAACAAACGCTAGCTTCCCTACAAGAAACAAGCTCTGATTTGAGAAAAGGGCACACTTCTACTCTACTGTGTTTCCTATGGGTTCCGAACAGTGAGCTTACTCAGAACAAAAGAACTGTGCTTCCTACACACACGGGCCATATCTAGTTCAATTCTGCTTAGGAACCTGACAAGAACAGTAGCTCCTCTTCAGTCCAATACTCTGTACTTTATTGGAACAGACGCAAGTGCTATTTGTACTGTGTTTGGCATTGGGAGCGCAATAGTTACTCTTCTTACCAAAAAATAACTCTACTCGTAGGACCAGAAACTGCATGTGATTCAACTCCATTGAGGACTGGGAAATAAACACCAGCTCCCCTTACAAGAAACACACTCTTCTTTTGAGAAAAGAGCACTCTTCTACTCTACTGTGTTTCCTATAGGGCCAGAACAGTGAGCTTGCTCAGAACAAAAGAACTGTGCTTCCTGCACACACGGGCCATATCTAGTTCAACTCTGCTTAGGAAACTGACAAGAACAGTAGCTCCTCTTCAGTCCAATACACTGTACTTGCTGGGAACAGACGCGAGTGCTACTTGCACTGTGTACGGCAATGGGAGCGCAATAGTGACTCTTTTTACCAGAAAACAACTCTTGCTCGTAGGACCAGAAACTGCATGTGATTCAACTCCATTTAGGACTGGGAAACAAATGCTATCTCGCCTTACAAGAAACACACTCTGCTTTTGAGAAAAGAGCACTCTTGTACTCTACTGTGTTTCCTATAGGGCCAGAACAGTGAGCTTGCTCAGAACAAAAGAACTGTGCCTCCTACACACACGGGCCATATCTAGTTCAACTCTGCTTAGGAAACTGACGAGAACCGTAGCTCCTCTTCAGTGAAATACACTGTACTTGCTGGGAACAGACGGGAGTGCTATTTGCACTGTGTACAGTAATGGGAACACAATAGTGACTCTTCTTACCAGAAAACAACTCTTGCTCGTAGGACCAGAAACTGCATGTGATTCAACTCCTTTTAGGACTGGAAAACAAATGCTATCTCGCCTTACAAGAAACACACTCTGCTTTTGAGAAAAGAGCACTCTTGTACTCTACTGTGTTTCCTATAGGGGCAGAACAGTGAGCTTGCTCAGAACAAAAGAACTGTGCGTCCTACACACACGGGCCATATCTAGTTCAACTCTGCTTAGGAAACTGACGAGAACAGTAGCTCCTCTTCAGTCCAATACACTGTACTTGCTGGGAACAGATGCCAGTGCTATTTGCACTGTGTATGACAATGGGAGCGCAATAGTGACTCTTCTTACCAGAAAACAACTCTTGCTCCTAGGACCAGAAACCATGGGATACAACTCCATTTAGGACTGGGAAACAAACGCTAGCTTGCCTTACAAGAAACACACTCTGCTTTTGAGAAAAGAGCACTCTTCTACTCTACTGTGTTTCCTATAGGGCCAGAACAGTGAGCTTGCTCAGAACAAAAGAAATGTGCTTCATACACACACGGGCCATATCTAGTTCAATTCTGCTTAGGAAACTGACAAGAACAGTAGCTCCTCTTCAGTCCAATACACTGTACTTGATTGGAACAGACGCAAGTGCTATTTGTACTGTGTATGGCATTGGGAGCGCAATAGTGACTCTCCTTACCAAAAAATAACTCTATTCGTAGGACCAAAAATTGCATGTGATTCCAATTCATTTAGGACTGGGAAACAAAAAACTAGCTTGCCTTACAAGAAACACACTCTGCTTTTGAGAAAAGAGCACTCATTTCTCTACTTCGAGTCCTATGGGGTCCGAACAGTGAGCTTGCTCAGAACAAAAGAACTGTGCTTCATACGCACACGGGCCATATCTAGTTCAACTCTGCTTAGAAAACTGACGAGAACAGTAGCTCCTCTTCAGTCCAATACACTGTACTTGCTGGGAACAGGCGCGAGTGCTATTTGCACCATGTATGTCAACGGGAGCGCAATAGTGACTTTCCTTACCAGAAAACAACTCTTGCTCGTAGGACCAAAAAATGCATGTGATTCAACTCCATTTAGTACTAGGAAACAAACTCTGGCTCGCCTTACAAGAAACACACTCTGCTTTTGAGAAAAGAGCACTCTTCTACTCTACTGTGTTTCCTATCGGGCCAGTAGAGTGAGCTTGCTCAGAACAAAAGAACTGTGCTTCCTACACAAATGGCCATATCCAGTTCAATTCTGCTTAGGAAACTCACAAGAACAGTAGCTTCTCTTCAGTCCAATACACTGTACTTGCTGGGAGCACATGCGAGTGCTATTTGCACTGTGTTTGGCAATGGGAGCGCAATAGTGACTTTCGTTACCAGAAAACAACTCTTGCGCGTAGGACCAAAAACTGCATGTGATTCAACTCCATTTAGGACTGGGAAACAAACACCAGCTCGACTTACAAGAAACATACTCTGCTTTTGAGAAAAGAGCACTCTTCTACTCTACTGTGTTTCCTATAGAGCCAGAACAGTGAGCTTGCTCAGAACAAAAGAACTGTGCTTCCTGCACACACGGGCCATATCTAGTTCAACTCTGCTTAGGAAACTGACAAGAACAGTAGCTCCTCTTCATTCCAATACACTGTACTTCCTGGGAACAGACGCGAGTGCTATTTGCACTGTGTACAGCAATGAGAGCGCAATAGTGACTCTTTTTACCAGAAAACAACTCTTGCTCGTAGGACCAGAAACTGCATGTGATTCAACTCCATTTAGGACTGGGAAACAAATGCTATCTCGCCTTACAAGAAACACACTCTGCTTTTGAGAAAAGAGCACTCTTGTACTCTACTGTGTTTCCTATAGGGCCAGAACAGTGAGCTTGCTCAGAACAAAAGAAATGTGCTTCATACACACACGGGCCATATCTAGTTCAATTCTGCCTAGGAAACTGACAAGAACAGTAGCTCCTCTTCAGTCCAATACACTGTACTTGATTGGAACAGACGCAAGTGCTATTTGTACTGTGTATGGCATTGGGAGCGCAATAGTGACTCTTCTTACCAAAAAATAACTCTATTCGTAGGACCAAAAATTGAATGTGATTCAAATTCATTTAGGACTGGGAAACAAAAAACTAGCTTGCCTTACAAGAAACACACTCTGCTTTTGAGAAAAGAGCACTCTTCTTCTCTACTTCGAGTCCTGTGGGGTCCGAACAGTGAGCTTGCTCAGAAAAAAAGAACTGTGCTTCATACGCACACGGGCCATATCTAGTTCAACTCTGCTTAGGAAACTGACGAGAACAGTAGCTCCTCTTCAGTCCAATACACTGTACTTGCTGGGAACAGACGCGAGTGCTATTTGCACCATGTATGTCAACGGGAGCGCAATAGTGACTTTCCTTACCAGAAAACAACTCTTGCTCGTAGGACCAAAAACTGCATGTGATTCAACTCCATTTAGTACTGGGAAACAAACTCTGGCTCGCCTTACAAGAAACACACTCTGCTTTTGAGAAAAGAGCACTCTTCTACTCTACTGTGTTTCCTATAGGGCCAGTACAGTGAGCTTGCTCAGAACAAAAGAACTGTGCTTCCTACACAAATGGCCATATCCAGTTCAATTCTGCTTAGGAAACTCACAAGAACAGTAGCTTCTCTTCAGTCCAATACACTGTACTTGCTGGGAGCACATGCGAGTGCTATTTGCACTGTGTTTGGAAATGGGAGCACAATAGTGACTTTCGTTACCAGAAAACAACTCTTGCGCGTAGGACCAAAAACTGCATGAGATTCAACTCAATTTAGGACTGGGAAACAAACACCAGCTCGACTTACAAGAAACATACTCTGCTTTTGAGAAAAGAGCACTCTTCTACTCTACTGTGTTTCCTAGAGAGCCAGAACAGTGAGCTTGCTCAGAACAAAAGAACTGTGCTTCCTGCACACACGGGCCATATCTAGTTCAACTCTGCTTAGGAAACTGACAAGAACAGTAGCTCCTCTTTAGTCCAATACACTGTACTTGCTGGGAACAAACGCGAGTGCTATTTGCACTGTGTATGGCAATGGGAGCGCAATAGTGACTCTTTTTACCAGAAAACAACTCTTGCTCGTAGGACCAGAAACTGCATGTGATTCAACTCCATTTAGGACTGGGAAACAAATGCTATCTCGCCTTACTAGAAACACACTCTGCTTTTGAGAAAAGAGCACTCTTGTACTCTACTGTGTTTCCTATAGGGCCAGAACAGTGAGCTTGCTCAGTACAAAACAACTGTGCCTCGTACACACACGGGCCATATCTAGTTCAACTCTGCTTAGGAAACTGACGAGAACCGTAGCTCCTCTTCAGTGAAATACACTGTACTTGCTGGGAACAGACGCGAGTGCTATTTGCACTGTGTACAGAAATGGGAACACAATAGTGACTCTTCTTACCAGAAAACAACTCTTGCTCGTAGGACCAGAAACTGCATGTGATTCAACTCCTTTTAGGACTGGGAAACAAATGCTATCTCGCCTTACAAGAAACACACTCTGCTTTTGAGAAAAGAGCACTCTTGTACTCTACTGTGTTTCCTATAGGGGCAGAACAGTGAGCTTGCTCAGAACAAAAGAACTGTGCGTCCTACACACACGGGCCATATCTAGTTCAACTCTGCTTAGGAAACTGACGAGAACAGTAGCTCCTCTTCAGTCCAATACACTGTACTTGCTGGGAACAGATGCCAGTGCTATTTGCACTGTGTATGACAATGGGAGCACAATAGTGACTCTTCTTAACAGAAAACAACTCTTGCTCCTAGGACCAGAAACCATGGGATACAACTCCATTTAGGACTGGGAAACAAACGCTAGCTTGCCTTACAAGAAACACACTCTGCTTTTGAGAAAAGAGCACTCTTCTACTCTACTGTGTTTCCTATAGGGCCAGAACAGTGAGCTTGCTCAGAACAAAAGAAATGTGCTTCATACACACACGGGCCATATCTAGTTCAATTCTGCTTAGGAAACTGACAAGAACAGTAGCTCCTCTTCAGTCCAATACACTGTACTTGATTGGAACAGACGCAAGTGCTATTTGTACTGTGTATGGCATTGGGAGCGCAATAGTGACTCTCCTTACCAAAAAATAACTCTATTCGTAGGACCAAAAATTGCATGTGATTCAAATTTATTTAGGACTGGGAAACAAAAAACTAGCTTGCCTTACAAGAAACACACTCTGCTTTTGAGAAAAGAGCACTCTTCTTCTCTACTTCGAGTCCTATGGGGTCCGAACAGTGAGCTTGCTCAGAACAAAAGAACTGTGCTTCATACGCACACGGGTCATATCTAGTTCAACTCTGCTTAGGAAACTGACGAGAACAGTAGCTCCTCTTCAGTCCAATACACTGAACTTGCTGGGAACAGACGCGAGTGCTATTTGCACCATGTATGTCAACGGGAGCGCAATAGTGACTTTCCTTACCAGAAAACAACTCTTGCTCGTAGGACCAAAAACTGCATGTGATTCAACTCCATTTAGGACTGGGAAACAAACTCTGGCTCGCCTTACAAGAAACACACTCTGCTTTTGAGAAAAGAGCACTCTTCTACTCTACTGTGTTTCCTATAGGGCCAGTACAGTGAGCTTGCTCAGAACAAAAGAACTGTGCATCCTACACAAATGGCCATATCCAGTTCAATTCTCCTTAGGAAACTCACAAGAACAGTAGCTTCTCTTCAGTCCAATACACTGTACTTGCTGGGAGCACATGCGAGTGCTATTTGCACTGTGTTTGGCAATGGGAGCGCAATAGTGACTTTCGTTACCAGAAAACAACTCTTGCGCGTAGGACCAAAAACTGCATGTGATTCAACTCCATTTAGGACTGGGAAACAAACACCAGCTCGACTTACAAGAAACATACTCTGCTTTTGAGAAAAGAGCACTCTTCTACTCTACTGTGTTTCCTATAGAACCAGAACAGTGAGCTTGCTCAGAACAAAAGAACTGTGCTTCCTGCACACACGGGCCATATCTAGTTCAACTCTGCTTAGGAAACTGACAAGAACAGTAGCTCCTCTTCAGTCCAATACACTGTACTTCCTGGGAACAGACGCGAGTGCTATTTGCACTGTGTATGGCAAAGGGAGCGCAATAGTGACTCTTTTTACCAGAAAACAACTCTTGCTCGTAGGACCAGAAACTGCATGTGATTCAACCCCATTTAGGACTTGGAAACAAATGCTATCTCGCCTTACAAGAAACACACTCTGCTTTTGAGAAAAGAGCACTCTTGTACTCTACTGTGTTTCCTATAGGGCCAGAACAGTGAGCTTGCTCAGAACAAAAGAAATGTGCTTCATACACACACGGGCCATATCTAGTTCAATTCTGCCTAGGAAACTGACAAGAACAGTAGCTCCTCTTCAGTCCAATACACTGTACTTGATTGGAACAGACGCAAGTGCTATTTGTACTGTGTATGGCATTGGGAGCGCAATAGTGACTCTTCTTACCAAAAAATAACTCTATTCGTAGGACCAAAAATTGAATGTGAGTCAAATTCATTTAGGACTGGGAAACAAAAAACTACCTTGCCTTACAAGAAACACACTCTGCTTTTGAGAAAAGAGCACTCTTCTTCTCTACTTCGAGTCCTGTCGGGGCCGAACAGTGAGCTTGCTCAGAACAAAAGAACTGTGCGTCCTACACACACAGGCCATATCTAGTTCAACTCTGCTTAGGAAACTGACGAGAACAGTAGCTCCTCTTCAGTCCAATACACTGTACTTGCTGGGAACAGACGCGAGTGCTATTTGCACCATGTATGTCAATGGGCGCGCAATAGTGACTTTACTTACCAGAAAACAACTCTTGCTCGTAGGACCAAAAACTGCATGTGATTCAACTCCATTTAGGACTGGGAAACAAACTCTGGCTCGCCTTACAAGAAACACACTCTGCTCTTGAGAAAAGAGCACTCTTCTACTCTACTGTGTTTCCTATAGGGCCAGTACAGTGAGCTTGCTCAGAACAAAACAACTGTGCTTCCTACACAAATGGCCATATCCAGTTCAATTCTGCTTAGGAAACTCACAAGAACAGTAGCTTCTCTTCAGTCCAATACACTGTACTTGCTGGGAGCACATGCGAGTGCTATTTGCACTGTGTTTGGAAATGGGAGCGCAATAGTGACTTTCATTACCAGAAAACAACTCTTGCGCGTAGGACCAAAAACTGCATGTGATTCAACTCCATTTAGGACTGGGAAACAAACACCAGCTCGACTTACAAGAAACATACTCTGCTTTTGAGAAAAGAGCACTCTTCTACTCTACTGTGTTTCCTATAGAGCCAGAACAGTGAGCTTGCTCAGAACAAAAGAACTGTGCTTCCTGCACACACGGGCCATATCTAGTTCAACTCTGCTTAGGAAACTGACAAGAACAGTAGCTCCTCTTCAGTCCAATACACTGTACTTCCTGGGAACAGACGCGAGTGCTATTTGTACTGTGTACTGCAATGGGAGCGCAATAGTGACTCTTTTTACCAGAAAACAACTCTTGCTCGTAGGACCAGAAACTGCATGTGATTCAACTCCATTTAGGACTGGGAAACAAATGCTATCTCGCCTTACTAGAAACACACTCTGCTTTTGAGAAAAGAGCACTCTTGTACTCTACTGTGTTTCCTATAGGGCCAGAACAGTGAGCTTGCTCAGAACAAAAGAACTGTGCCTCCTACACACACGGGCCATATCTAGTTCAACTCTGCTTAGGAAACTGACGAGAACCGTAGCTCCTCTTCAGTGAAATACACTGTACTTGCTGGGAACAGACGCGAGTGCTATTTGCACTGTGTACAGAAATGGAAACACAATAGTGACTCTTCTTACCAGAAAACAACTCTTGCTCATAGGACCAGAAACTGCATGTGATTCAACTCCTTTTAGGACTGGGAAACAAATGCTATCTCGCCTTACAAGAAACACACTCTGCTTTTGAGAAAAGAGCACTCTTGTACTCTACTGTGTTTCCTATAGGGGCAGAACAGTGAGCTTGCTCAGAACAAAAGAACTGTGAGTCCTACACACACGGGCCATATCTAGTTCAACTCTGCTTAGGAAACTGACGAGAACAGTAGCTCCTCTTCAGTCCAATACACTGTACTTGCTGGGAACAGATGCCAGTGCTATTTGCACTGTGTATGACAATGGGAGCGCAATAGTGACTCTTCTTAACAGAAAACAACTCTTGCTCCTAGGACCAGAAACTGCATGGGATTCAACTCCATTTAGGACTGGGAAACAAACGCTAGCTTGCCTTACAAGAAACACACTCTGCTTTTGAGAAAAGAGCACTCTTCTACTCTACTGTGTTTCCTACAGGGCCAGAACAGTGAGCTTGCTCAGAACAAAAGAAATGTGCTTCATACACACACGGGCCATATCTAGTTCAATTCTGCTTAGGAAACTGACAAGAACAGTAGCTCCTCTTCAGTCCAATACACTGTACTTGATTGGAACAGACGGAAGTGCTATTTGTACTGTGTATGGCATTGGGAGCGCAATAGTGACTCTCCTTACCAAAAAATAACTCTATTCGTAGGACCAAAAATTGCATGTGATTCAAATTCATTTAGGACTGGGAAACAAAAAACTAGCTTGCCTTACAAGAAACACCCTCTGCTTTTGAGAAAAGAGCACTCTTCTTCTCTACTTCGAGTCCTATGGGGTCCGAACAGTGAGCTTGCTCAGAACAAAAGAACTGTGCTTCATACGCACACGGGCCATATCTAGTTCAACTCTGCTTAGGAAACTGACAAGAACAGTAGCTCCTCTTCAGTCCAATACACTGTACTTGCTGGGAACAGACGCGAGTGCTATTTGCACCGTGTATGTCAACGGGAGCGCAATAGTGACTTTCCTTACCAGAAAACAACTCTTGCTCGTAGGACCAAAAACTGCATGTGATTCAACTCCATTTAGGACTGGGAAACAAACTCTGGCTCGCCTTACAAGAAACACACTCTGCTTTTGAAAAAAGAGCACTGTTCTACTCTACTGTGTTTCCTATAGGGCCAGTACAGTGAGCTTGCTCAGAACAAAAGAACTGTGCTTCCTACACAAATGGCCATATCCAGTTCAATTCTGCTTAGGAAACTCACAAGAACAGTAGCTTCTCTTCAGTCCAATACAGTGTACTTGCTGGGAACACATGCGAGTGCTATTTGCACTGTGTTTGGTAATGGGAGCGCAATAGTGACTTTCGTTACCAGAAAACAACTCTTGCGCGTAGGACCGAAAACTGCATGTGATTCAACTCCATTTAGGACTGGGAAACAAACACCAGCTCGCCATACAAGAAACATACTCTGCTTTTGAGAAAAGAGCACTCTTCTACTCTACTGTGTTTCCTATAGGGCCAGAACAGTGAGCTTGCTCAGAACAAAAGAACTGTGCCTCCTACACACACGGGCCATATCTAGTTCAACTC